>NW_027288551.1:0-217500 GCF_037038585.1 Patagioenas fasciata | reverse complement strand
AAATCTAAACCTAACCCCAAATCTAAACCCCAAATCTAAACCTAACCCCAAATCTAAACCCCAAATCTAAACCTAACCCCAACTCCTAACCCCAAATCTAAACCTAACCCCAAATCTAAACCCCAAATCTAAACCTAACCCCAAATCTAAACCTAAGCCCATATCTAAACCCCAAATCTAAACCTAACCCCAAATCTAAACCTAATTCCAAATCTAAACCTCAAATCTAAACCTAACACCAAATCTAAACCTAAGCCCAACCCCTAACCCATAATCTAAACCTAACCCCAAATCTAAACCCCAAATCTAAACCTAACCCCAAATCTAAACCCCAAATCTAAACCTAACCCCAAATCTAAACCTAACCCCAACCCCTAACCCCAAATCTAAACCTAACCCCAAATCTAAACCTAAACCCAACCCCTAACCCCAAATATAAACCTAACCCCAAATCTAAACCTAACCCCAACCCCTAACCCCAAATCTAAACCTAACCCCAAATCTAACCCTAACCCCAAATCTAAACCTAACCCCAACCCCTAACCCCAAATCTAAACCTAACCCCAAATCTAAACCCCAAATCTAAACCTAACCCCAAATCTAAACCCCAAATCTAAACCTAACCCCAACTCCTAACCCCAAATCTAAACCTAACCCCAAATCTAAACCCCAAATCTAAACCTAACCCCAAATCTAAACCTAAGCCCATATCTAAACCCCAAATCTAAACCTAACCCCAAATCTAAACCTAATTCCAAATCTAAACCCCAAATCTAAATCTAACCCCAAATCTAAACCTAACCCCAACCCCTAACCCCAAATCTAAACCTAACCCAAATCTAAACCTAACCCCAACCCCTAACCCCAAATCTAAACCTAACCCCAAATCTAAACCTAACCCCAACCCCTAACCCCAAATCTAGACCTAACCCCAAATCTATACCCCAGATCTAAACCTAACCCCAAATCTAAACCTAACCCCAAATCTAAACCCCAAATCTAAACCTAACCCCAATTCTAAACCTAACCCCAACCCCTAACCCCAAATCTAAACCTAACCCCAAATATAAACCCCAAATCTAAACCTAACCCCAACCCCTAACCCCAAATCTAAACCTAACCCCAAATCTAAACCTAACCCCAAATCTAAACCTAACCCCAACCCCTAACCCCAAAACTAAACCTAACGCCAAATCTAAACCTAACCCCAAATCTAAACCCCAAATCTAAACCTAACCCCAAATCTAAACCTAACCCCAACCCCTAACCCCAAATCTAAACCTAACCCCAAATCTAAACCTAAACCCAACCCCTAACCCCAAATCTAAACCTAACCCCAAATCTAAACCTAACCCCAACCCCTAACCCCAAATTTAAACCTAACCCCAAATCTAAACCTAACCCCAACCCCTAACCCCAAATCTAAACCTAAACCCAAATCTAAACCCCAAATCTAAACCTAACCCCAACCCCTACCCCAAATCTAAACCCCAAATCTAAACCTAACCCCAAATCTAAACCCCAAATCTAAACCTAACCCCAAATCTAAACCTAACCCCATCTCCTAACCCCAAATCTAAACCTAACCCCAAATCTAAACCTAACCCCAACCCCTAAGCCTAAATCTAAACCTAACCCTAAATATAAACCCCAAATCTAAACCTAACCCCAAATCTAAACCTAACCCCAACCCCTAACCCCAAATCTAAACCTAACCCCAAATCTAAACCTAACCCCAACCCCTAACCCCAAAACTAAACCTAACCCCAAATCTAAACCTAACCACAAATCTAAACCTAACCCCAACCCCTAACCCCAAATCTAAACCTAACGCCAAATCTAAACCTAAACCCAACCCCTAACCCCAAAACTAAACCTAACCCCAAATCTAAACCTAACCCCAAATCTAAACCTAACCCCAACCCCTAACCCCAAATCTAAACCTAACCGCAAATCTAAACCCCAAATCTAAACCTAACCCCAAATCTAAACCCCAAATCTAAACCTAACCCCAAATCTAAACCTAACCCCAACCCCTAACCCCAAATCTAAACCTAACCCCAAATCTAAACCCCAAATCTAAACCTAACCACAAATCTAAACCTAACCCCAACCCCTAACCCCAAATCTAAACCTAACCCCAAATATAAACCCCAAATCTAAACCTAACCACAACCCCTAACCCCAAATCTAAACCTAAACCCACATCTAAACCTAACCCCAACCCCTAACCCCAAATCTAAACCTAACCCCAACCCCTAACCCCAAATCTAAAACTAACCCCAAATCTAAACCTAACCCCAAATCTAAACCTAACCCCAAATCTAAACCCCAGATCTAAACCTAACCCCTAATCTAAACCTAACCCCAAATCTAAACCCCAAAATCTAAACATAACCCCAAATCTAAACCTAAGCCCAACCCCTAACCCCAAATCTAAACCTAACCCCAAATCTAAACCCCAAATCTAAACCTAACCCCAAATCTAAACCTAACCCCAAATCAAAACCCCAAATCTAAACATAACCCCAAATCTAATCCTAACCCCAACCCCTAACCCCAAATCTAAACCTACCCAAATCTAAACCTAACCCCAACCCCTAACCGCAAATCTAAACCTAACCCCAAATCTAAACCTAACCCCAACCCCTAACCCCAAATCTAGACCTAACCCCAAATCTATACCCCAGATCTAAACCTAACCCCAAATCTAAACCCCAAATCTAAACCTAACCCCAATTCTAAACCTAACCCCAACCCCTAACCCCAAATCTAAACCTAACCCCAAATATAAACCCCAAATCTAAACCTAAGCCCAACCCCTAACCCCAAAACTAAACCTAACCCCAAATCTAAACCTAACCCCAAATCTAAACCCCAAATCTAAACCTAACCCCAAATCTAAACCTAACCCCAACCCCTAACCCCAAATCTAAACCTAACCCAAATCTAAACCTAACCCCAACCCCTAACCCCAAATCTAAACCTAACCCCAAATCTAAACCTAACCCCAACCCCTAACCCCAAATCTAGACCTAACCCCAAATCTATACCCCAGATCTAAACCTAACCCCAAATCTAAACCTAACCCCAAATCTAAACCCCAAATCTAAACCTAACCCCAATTCTAAACCTAACCCCAACCCCTAACCCCAAATCTAAACCTAACCCCAAATATAAACCCCAAATCTAAACCTAACCCCAACCCCTAACCCCAAATCTAAACCTAACCCCAAATCTAAACCTAACCCCAAATCTAAACCTAACCCCAACCCCTAACCCCATAACTAAACCTAACGCCAAATCTAAACCTAACCCCAAATCTAAACCCCAAATCTAAACCTAACCCCAAATCTAAACCTAACCCCAACCCCTAACCCCAAATCTAAACCTAACCCCAAATCTAAACCTAAACCCAACCCCTAACCCCAAATCTAAACCTAACCCCAAATCTAAACCTAACCCCAACCCCTAACCCCAAATTTAAACCTAACCCCAAATCTAAACCTAACCCCAACCCCTAACCCCAAATCTAAACCTAACCCCAAATCTAAACCCCAAATCTAAACCTAACCCCAACCCCTACCCCAAATCTAAACCCCAAATCTAAACCTAACCTTAAATCTAAACCCCAAATCTAAACCTAACCCCAAATCTAAACCTAACCCCATCTCCTAACCCCAAATCTAAACCTAACCCCAAATCTAAACCTAACCCCAACCCCTAAGCCTAAATCTAAACCTAACCCTAAATATAAACCCCAAATCTAAACCTAACCCCAGATCTAAACCTAACCCCAACCCCTAACCCCAAATCTAAACCTAACCCCAAATCTAAACCTAACCCCAACCCCTAACCCCAAAACTAAACCTAACCCCAAATCTAAACCTAACCCCAAATCTAAACCTAACCCCAACCCCTAACCCCAAATCTAAACCTAACCCCAAATCTAAACCCCAGATCTAAACCTAACCCCAAATCTAAACCTAACCCCAAATCTAAACCTAACCCCAAATCTAAACCCCAGATCTAAACCTAACCCCAAATCTAAACCTAACCCCAAATCTAAACCCCAAATCTAAACCTAACCCCAAATCTAAACCTAACCCCAACCCCTAACCCCAAATCTAAACCTAACCCCAAATCTAAACCCCAAATCTAAACCTAACCACAAATCTAAACCTAACCCCAACCCCTAACCCCAAATCTAAACCTAACCCAAAATATAAACCCCAAATCTAAACCTAACCACAACCCCTAACCCCAAATCTAAACCTAAACCCACATCTAAACCTAACCCCAACCCCTAACCCCAAATCTAAACCTAACCCCAACCCCTAACCCCAAATCTAAAACTAACCCCAAATCTAAACCTAACCCCAAATCTAAACCTAACCCCAAATCTAAACCCCAGATCTAAACCTAACCCCTAATCTAAACCTAACCCCAAATCTAAACCCCAAAATCTAAACATAAGCCCAAATCTAAACCTAAGCACAACCCCTAACCCCAAATCTAAACCTAACCCCAAATCTAAACCCCAAATCTAAACCTAACCCCAAATCTAAACCTAACCCCAAATCAAAACCCCAAATCTAAACATAACCCCAAATCTAATCCTAACCCCAACCCCTAACCCCAAATCTAAACCTACCCAAATCTAAACCTAACCCCAACCCCTAACCGCAAATCTAAACCTAACCCCAAATCTAAACCTAACCCCAACCCCTAACCCCAAATCTAGACCTAACCCCAAATCTATACCCCAGATCTAAACCTAACCCCAAATCTAAACCCCAAATCTAAACCTAACCCCAATTCTAAACCTAACCCCAACCCCTAACCCCAAATCTAAACCTAACCCCAAATCTAAACCCCAAATCTAAACCTAACCCCAACCCCTAACCCCAAAACTAAACCTAACCCCAAATCTAAACCTAACCCCAAATCTAAACCTAACCCCAACCCCTAACCCCAAATCTAAAGCTAACCCAAAATCTAAAGCTAACCCCAAATCTAAACCCCAAATCTAAACCTAACCCCAACCCCTAACCCCAAATCTAAACCTAACCCCAAATCTAAACCTAACCCCAACACCTAACCCCAAATCTAAACTAAACCCCAAATCTAAACCCCAAATCTAAACCTAACCCCAACCCCTAACCCCAAATCTAAATCAAACCCCAAATCTAAACCTAACCCCAACCCCTAACCCCAAATCTAAACTAAACCCCAAATCTAAACCCCAAATCTAAACCTAACCCCAAATCTAAATCCCAAATCTAAACCTAACCCGAAATCTAAACCTAACCCCAACCCCTAACCCTAAATCTAAACCTAACCCCAAATCTAAACCTAACCTCAACCCCTAATCCCAAATCTAAACCTAACCCCAAATCAAAACCTAACCCCAACCCCTAACCCCAAATCTAAACCTAACCGCAAATCTAAACCCCAAATCTAAACCTAACCCCAAATCTAAACACCAAATCTAAACCTAACCCCAAATCTAAACCCCAAATCTAAACCTAACCACAAATCTAAACCTAACCCCAACCCCTAACCCCAAATCTAAACCTAACCCCAAATCTAAACCCTAAATCTAAACCTAACCCCAAATCTAAACCTAACCCCAAACCCTAACCCCAAATCTAAACCTAACCCCAAATCTAAACCCTAAATCTAAACCTAACCCCAAATCTAAACCTAACCCAAACCCTAACCCCAAATCTAAACCTAACCCCAAATCTAAACCCCAAATCTAAACCTAACCCCAACTCCTAACCCCAACTCTAAACCTAACTCCAAATCTAAACCTAACCGCAACCCCTAACCCCAAATCTAAACCTAACCCCAAATCTAAACCCCAAATCTAAACCTAACCCCAAATCTAAATTTAACCGCAACCCCTAACACCAAATCTAAACCTAACCCCAAATCTAAACCCCAAATCTAAACCTAACCCCTAATCAAAACCTAAACCCAAATCTAAACCCCAAATCTAAACCTAACCCCAAATCTAAACCTAACCCCAACCCCTAACCCCAAATCTACACCTAATCAAATCTAAACCCAACCCCAAATCTAAACCTAACCCCAACCCCTAACCCAAATCTAAACCTAACCCCAAATCTAAACCCCAAATCTAAACCTAACCCCAACCCCTAACCCCAAATCTAAACCCGAAATCTAAACCTAACCCCAAATCTAAACCCCAAATCTAAACCTAACCCCAAATCTAAACCTAACCCCAAACCCTAACCCCAAATCTAAACCTAACCCCAAATCTAAACCCCAAATCTAAACCTAACCCCAAATCTAAACCCCAAATCTAAACCTAACCCCAAATCTAAACCTAACCCTAACCCCTAAGCCAAAATCTAAAGATAACCCCAAATCTAAACCCCAAATCTAAACCTAACCCCAAATCTAAACCCCAAATCTAAACCTAACCCCAAATCTAAACCTAACCCCAGCCCCTAACCCCAAATCTAAACCTAACCCCAAATCTAAACCCCAAATCTAAAGCTAACCCCAAATCTAAACCTAACCCCAAATCTAAACCCCAAATCTAAACCCCAAATCTAAACCTAACCCCAACCCCTAACCCCAATTCTAAATCAAACCCCAAATCTAAACCTAACCCCAACCCCTAACCCCAAATCTAAACTAAACCCCAAATCTAAACCCCAAATCTAAACCTAACCCCAAATCTAAATCCCAAATCTAAACCTAACCCGAAATCTAAACCTAACCCCAACCCCTAACCCTAAATCTAAACCTAACCCCAAATCTAAACCTAACCTCAACCCCTAATCCCAAATCTAAACCTAACCCCAAATCTAAACCTAACCCCAACCCCTAACCCCAAATCTAAACCTAACCGCAAATCTAAACCCCAAATCTAAACCTAACCCCAAATCTAAACCCCAAATCTAAACCTAACCCCAAATCTAAACCTAACCCCAACCCCTAACCCCAAATCTAAACCTAACCCCAAATCTAAACCCTAAATCTAAACCTAACCCCAAATCTAAACCTAACCCCAAACCCTAACCCCAAATCTAAACCCCAAATCTAAACCTAACCCCAACTCCTAACCCCAAATCTAAACCTAACCCCAAATGTAAACCTAACCGCAACCCCTAACCCCAAATCTAAACCTAACCCCAAATCTAAACCCCAAATCTAAACCTAACCCCAAATCTAAATCTAACCGCAACCCCTAACCCCAAATCTAAGCCTAACCCCAAATCTAAACCCCAAATCTAAACCTAACCCCTAATCAAAACCTAAACCCAAATCTAAACCCCAAATCTAAACCTAACCCCAAATCTAAACCTAACCCCAACCCCTAACCCCAAATCTACACCTAATCAAATCTAAACCTAACCCCAAATCTAAACCTAACCCCAACCCCTAACCCAAATCTAAACCTAACCCCAAATCTAAACCTAACCCCAACCCCTAACCCCAAATCTAAACCCGAAATCTAAACCTAACCCCAAATCTAAACCCCAAATCTAAACCTAACCCCAAATCTAAACCTAACCCCAACCCCTAACCCCAAATCTAAACCTAACCCCAAATCTAAACCCCAAAATCTAAACCTAACCCCAAATCTAAACCCCAAATCTAAACCTAACCCCAAATCTAAACCTAACCCTAACCCCTAAGCCAAAATCTAAAGATAACCCCAAATCTAAACCCCAAATCTAAACCTAACCCCAAATCTAAACCTAACCCCAAATCTAAACCCCAAATCTAAACCTAACCCCAAATCTAAACCTAACCCCAGCCCCTAACCCCAAATATAAACCTAACGCCAAATCTAAACCTAACCCCAACCCCTAACCCCAAATCTAAACCTAACCCCAAATCTAAACCCCAAATCTAAACCTAACCCCAAATCTAAACCTAACCCCAAATCTAAACCCCAAATCTAAACCTAACCCCAAATCTAAACCTAACCCCAACCCCTAAACCCAAATCTAAACCTAACCCCAAATCTAAACCTAACCCCAAATCTAATCCCCAAATCTAAACCTAACCCCAAATGTAAACCTAACCCCAACACCTAACCCCAAATCTAAACATAACCCCAAATCTAAACCCCAAATCTAAACCTAACCCCAAATCTAAACCTAACCCCAACCCCTAACCCCAAATCTAAACCTAACCCCAAATCTAAACCACAAATCTAAACCTCATCCCAAATCTAAACCCCAAATCTAAACCTAATCCCAACCCCTAACCCCAAATCTAGACCTAACCCCAAATCTAAACCCCAAATCTAAACCCCAAATCTAAACCTAACCCCAAATCTAAACCTAACCCCAACCCCTAAGCCCAAATCTAAACCTAACCCCAAAACAAAACCCCAAATCTAAACCTAACCCGAACCCCTAACCCCAAATCTAAACCTAACCCCAAATCTAAACCTAACCCCAACCCCTAAACCCAAATCTAAACCTAACCCCAAAACAAAACCCCAAATCTAAACCTAACCCCAAATCTAAACCCCAAATCTAAACCTAACCACAACCCCTAACCCCAAATCTAAACCTAACCCCAAATCTAAACCCCAAATCTAAACCTAACCCCAAATCTAAACCTAACCCCAAATCTAAACCCCAAATCTAAACCTAACCACAACTCCTAACCCCAAATCTAAACCTAACCCCAAATCTAAACCCCAAATCTAAACCTAACCCCAAATCTAAACCTAAGCCCATATCTAAACCCCAAATCTAAACCTAACCCCAAATCTAAACCTAATTCCAAATCTAAACCTCAAATCTAAACCTAACACCAAATCTAAACCTAAGCCCAACCCCTAACCCATAATCTAAACCTAACCCCAAATCTAAACCCCAAATCTAAACCTAACCCCAAATCTAAACCCCAAATCTAAACCTAACCCCAAATCTAAACCTAACCCCAAACCCTAACCCCAAATCTAAACCTAACCCCAAATCTAAACCTAAACAGAACCCCTAACCGCAAATCTAAACCTAACCCCAAATCTAAACCTAACCCCAACCCCTAACCCCAAATCTAAACCTAACCCCAAATCTAACCCTAACCCCAAATCTAAACCTAACCCCAACCCCTAACCCCAAATCTAAACCTAACCCCAAATCTAAACCCCAAATCTAAACCTAACCCCAAATCTAAACCCCAAATCTAAACCTAACCCCAACTCCTAACCCCAAATCTAAACCTAACCCCAAATCTAAACCCCAAATCTAAACCTAACCCCAAATCTAAACCTAAGCCCATATCTAAACCCCAAATCTAAACCTAACCCCAAATCTAAACCTAATTCCAAATCTAAACCCCAAATCTAAATCTAACCCCAAATCTAAACCTAACCCCAACCCCTAACCCCAAATCTAAACCTAACCCAAATCTAAACCTAACCCCAACCCCTAACCCCAAATCTAAACCTAACCCCAAATCTAAACCTAACCCCAACCCCTAACCCCAAATCTAGACCTAACCCCAAATCTATACCCCAGATCTAAACCTAACCCCAAATCTAAACCTAACCCCAAATCTAAACCCCAAATCTAAACCTAACCCCAATTCTAAACCTAACCCCAACCCCTAACCCCAAATCTAAACCTAACCCCAAATATAAACCCCAAATCTAAACCTAACCCCAACCCCTAACCCCAAATCTAAACCTAACCCCAAATCTAAACCTAACCCCAAATCTAAACCTAACCCCAACCCCTAACCCCAAAACTAAACCTAACGCCAAATCTAAACCTAACCCCAAATCTAAACCCCAAATCTAAACCTAACCCCAAATCTAAACCTAACCCCAACCCCTAACCCCAAATCTAAACCTAACCCCAAATCTAAACCTAAACCCAACCCCTAACCCCAAATCTAAACCTAACCCCAAATCTAAACCTAACCCCAACCCCTAACCCCAAATTTAAACCTAACCCCAAATCTAAACCTAACCCCAACCCCTAACCCCAAATCTAAACCTAACCCCAAATCTAAACCCCAAATCTAAACCTAACCCCAACCCCTACCCCAAATCTAAACCCCAAATCTAAACCTAACCCCAAATCTAAACCCCAAAACTAAACCTAACCCCAAATCTAAACCTAACCCCATCTCCTAACCCCAAATCTAAACCTAACCCCAAATCTAAACCTAACCCCAACCCCTAAGCCTAAATCTAAACCTAACCCTAAATATAAACCCCAAATCTAAACCTAACCCCAACCCCTAACCCCAAATCTAAACCTAACCCCAAATCTAAACCTAACCCCAACCCCTAACCCCAAAACTAAACCTAACCCCAAATCTAAACCTAACCCCAAATCTAAACCTAACACCAACCCCTAACCCCAAATCTAAACCTAACCCCAAATCTAAACCTAAACCCAACCCCTAACCCCAAAACTAAACCTAACCCCAAATATAAACCTAACCCCAAATCTAAACCTAACCCCAACCCCTAACCCCAAATCTAAACCTAACCGCAAATCTAAACCCCAAATCTAAACCTAACCCCAAATCTAAACCCCAAATCTAAACCTAACCCCAAATCTAAACCTAACCCCAACCCCTAACCCCAAATCTAAAACTAACCCCAAATCTAAATCCCAAATCTAAACCTAACCACAAATCTAAACCTAACCCCAACCCCTAACCCCAAATCTAAACCTAACCCCAAATATAAACCCCAAATCTAAACCTAACCACAACCCCTAACCCCAAATCTAAACCTAAACCCACATCTAAACCTAACCCCAACCCCTAACCCCAAATCTAAACCTAACCCCAACCCCTAACCCCAAATCTAAAACTAACCCCAAATCTAAACCTAACCCCAAATCTAAACCTAACCCCAAATCTAAACCCCAGATCTAAACCTAACCCCTAATCTAAACCTAACCCCAAATCTAAACCCCAAAATCTAAACATAACCCCAAATCTAAACCTAAGCCCAACCCCTAACCCCAAATCTAAACCTAACCCCAAATCTAAACCCCAAATCTAAACCTAACCCCAAATCTAAACCTAACCCCAAATCAAAACCCCAAATCTAAACATAACCCCAAATCTAATCCTAACCCCAACCCCTAACCCCAAATCTAAACCTACCCAAATCTAAACCTAACCCCAACCCCTAACCGCAAATCTAAACCTAACCCCAAATCTAAACCTAACCCCAACCCCTAACCCCAAATCTAGACCTAACCCCAAATCTATACCCCAGATCTAAACCTAACCCCAAATCTAAACCCCAAATCTAAACCTAACCCCAATTCTAAACCTAACCCCAACCCCTAACCCCAAATCTAAACCTAACCCCAAATATAAACCCCAAATCTAAACCTAAGCCCAACCCCTAACCCCAAATCTAAACCTAACCCCAAATCTAAACCTAACCCCAAATCTAAACCTAACCCCAACCCCTAACCCCAAAACTAAACCTAACCCCAAATCTAAACCTAACCCCAAATCTAAACCCCAAATCTAAACCTAACCCCAAATCTAAACCTAACCCCAACCCCTAACCCCAAATCTAAACCTAACCCCAAATCTAAACCCCAAATCTAAAGCTAACCCCAAATCTAAAGCTAACCCCAAATCTAAACCCCAAATCTAAACCCCAAATCTAAACCTAACCCCAACCCCTAACCCCAAATCTAAACCTAACCCCAAATCTAAACCTAACCCCAACACCTAACCCCAAATCTAAACTAAACCCCAAATCTAAACCCCAAATCTAAACCTAACCCCAACCCCTAACCCCAAATCTAAATCAAACCCCAAATCTAAACGTAACCCCAACCCCTAACCCCAAATCTAAACTAAACCCCAAATCTAAACCCCAAATCTAAACCTAACCCCAAATCTAAATCCCAAATCTAAACCTAACCCGAAATCTAAACCTAACCCCAACCCCTAACCCTAAATCTAAACCTAACCCCAAATCTAAACCTAACCTCAACCCCTAATCCCAAATCTAAACCTAACCCCAAATCAAAACCTAACCCCAACCCCTAACCCCAAATCTAAACCTAACCGCAAATCTAAACCCCAAATCTAAACCTAACCGCAAATCTAAACCCCAAATCTAAACCTAACCCCAAATCTAAACCCCAAATCTAAACCTAACCCCAAATCTAAACCTAACCCCAACCCCTAACCCCAAATCTAAACCTAACCCCAAATCTAAACCTAACCCCAACCCCTAACCCCAAATCTAAACCTAACCCCAAATCTAAACCCTAAATCTAAACCTAACCCCAAATCTAAACCTAACCCCAAACCCTAACCCCAAATCTAAACCTAACCCCAAATCTAAACCCCAAATCTAAACCTAACCCCAACTCCTAACCCCAAATCTAAACCTAACCCCAAATCTAAACCTAACCGCAACCCCTAACCCCAAATCTAAACCTAACCCCAAATCTAAACCCCAAATCTAAACCTAACCCCAAATCTAAATTTAACCGCAACCCCTAACCCCAAATCTAAACCTAACCCCAAATCTAAACCCCAAATCTAAACCTAACCCCTAATCAAAACCTAAACCCAAATCTAAACCCCAAATCTAAACCTAACCCCAAATCTAAACCTAACCCCAACCCCTAACCCCAAATCTACACCTAATCAAATCTAAACCCAACCCCAAATCTAAACCTAACCCCAACCCCTAACCCAAATCTAAACCTAACCCCAAATATAAACCCCAAATCTAAACCTAACCCCAACCCCTAACCCCAAATCTAAACCCGAAATCTAAACCTAACCCCAAATCTAAACCCCAAATCTAAACCTAACCCCAAATCTAAACCTAACCCCAACCCCTAACCCCAAATCTAAACCTAACCCCAAATCTAAACCCCAAATCTAAACCTAACCCCAAATCTAAACCCCAAATCTAAACCTAACCCCAAATCTAAACCTAACCCTAACCCCTAAGCCAAAATCTAAAGATAACCCCAAATCTAAACCCCAAATCTAAACCTAACCCCAAATCTAAACCTAACCCCAAATCTAAACCCCAAATCTAAACCTAACCCCAAATCTAAACCTAACCCCAGCCCCTAACCCCAAATCTAAACCTAACCCCAAATCTAAACCCCAAATCTAAAGCTAACCCCAAATCTAAACCTAACCCCAAATCTAAACCCCAAATCTAAACCCCAAATCTAAACCTAACCCCAACCCCTAACCCCAATTCTAAATCAAACCCCAAATCTAAACCTAACCCCAACCCCTAACCCCAAATCTAAACTAAACCCCAAATCTAAACCCCAAATCTAAACCTAACCCCAAATCTAAATCCCAAATCTAAACCTAACCCGAAATCTAAACCTAACCCCAACCCCTAACCCTAAATCTAAACCTAACCCCAAATCTAAACCTAACCTCAACCCCTAATCCCAAATCTAAACCTAACCCCAAGTCTAAACCTAACCCCAACCCCTAACCCCAAATCTAAACCTAACCGCAAATCTAAACCCCAAATCTAAACCTAACCCCAAATCTAAACCCCAAATCTAAACCTAACCCCAAATCTAAACCCCAAATCTAAACCTAACCCCAAATCTAAACCTAACCCCTAACCCCAAATCTAAACCTAACCCCAAATCTAAACCCTAAATCTAAACCTAACCCCAAATCTAAACCTAACCCCAAACCCTAACCCCAAATCTAAACCTAACCCCAAATCTAAACCCCAAATCTAAACCTAACCCCAACTCCTAACCCCAAATCTAAACCTAACCCCAAATGTAAACCTAACCGCAACCCCTAACCCCAAATCTAAACCTAACCCCAAATCTAAACCCCAAATCTAAACCTAACCCCAAATCTAAATCTAACCGCAACCCCTAACCCCAAATCTAAACCTAACCCCAAATCTAAACCCCAAATCTAAACCTAACCCCTAAGCAAAACCTAAACCCAAATCTAAACCCCAAATCTAAACCTAACCCCAAATCTAAACCTAACCCCAACCCCTAACCCCAAATCTACACCTAATCAAATCTAAACCTAACCCCAAATCTAAACCTAACCCCAACCCCTAACCCAAATCTAAACCTAACCCCAAATCTAAACCTAACCCCAACCCCTAACCCCAAATCTAAACCCGAAATCTAAATCTAACCCCAAATCTAAACCCCAAATCTAAACCTAACCCCAAATCTAAACCTAACCCCAACCCCTAACCCCAAATCTAAACCTAACCCCAAATCTAAACCCCAAAATCTAAACCTAACCCCAAATCTAAACCCCAAATCTAAACCTAACCCCAAATCTAAACCTAACCCTAACCCCTAAGCCAAAATCTAAAGATAACCCCAAATCTAAACCCAAATCTAAACCTAACCCCAAATCTAAACCTAACCCCAAATCTAAACCCCAAATCTAAACCTAACCCCAAATCTAAACCTAACCCCAGCCCCTAACCCCAAATATAAACCTAACGCCAAATCTAAACCTAACCCCAACCCCTAACCCCAAATCTAAACCTAACCCCAAATCTAAACCCCAAATCTAAACCTAACCCCAAATCTAAACCTAACCCCAAATCTAAACCCCAAATCTAAACCTAACCCCAAACCTAAACCTAAACCCAACCCCTAAACCCAAATCTAAACCTAACCCCAAATCTAAACCTAACCCCAAATCTAATCCCCAAATCTAAACCTAACCCCAAATGTAAACCTAACCCCAACACCTAACCCCAAATCTAAACATAACCCCAAATCTAAACCCCAAATCTAAACCTAACCCCAAATCTAAACCTAACCCCAACCCCTAACCCCAAATCTAAACCTAACCCCAAATCTAAACCACAAATCTAAACCTCATCCCAAATCTAAACCCCAAATCTAAACCTAATCCCAACCCCTAACCCCAAATCTAGACCTAACCCCAAATCTAAACCCCAAATCTAAACCCCAAATCTAAACCTAACCCCAAATCTAAACCCCAAATCTAAACCTAACCCCAAATCTAAACCTAACCCCAACCCCTAAGCCCAAATCTAAACCTAACCCCAAAACAAAACCCCAAATCTAAACCTAACCCCAACCCCTAACCCCAAATCTAAACCTAACCCCAAATCTAAACCTAACCCCAACCCCTAAACCCAAATCTAAACCTAACCCCAAAACAAAACCCCAAATCTAAACCTAACCCCAAATCTAAACCTAACCCCAAATCTAAACCCCAAATCTAAACCTAACCGCAACCCCTAACCCCAAATCTAAACCTAACCCCAAATCTCAACCCCAAATCTAAACCTAACCCCAAATCTAACCCCAAATCTAAACCTAACCCCAAATCTAAACCCCAAATCTAAACCCAACCACAAATCTAAACCTAACACCAAATCTAAACCTAACCCCAAATCTAAACCTAACCCCAACCCCTAACCCCAAATCTAAACCCAACCCCAAATCTAAACCCCAAATCTAAACCTAACCCCAAATCTAAACCTAACCCCAACCCCTAACCCCAAATCTAAACCTAACCCCAAATCTAAACCTTAAATCTAAACCTAACCCAAACCCCTAACCCCAAATCTAAACCTAACCCCAAATCTAAACCTAACCCCAACCCCTAACCCCAAATCTAAACCTAACCCCAAATCTAAACCCCAAATCTAAACCTAACCCCAAATCTAAACCTAACCCCAAATCTAAACCCCAAATCTAAACCTAACCCCAACCCCTAACCCCAAATCTAAACCTAACCCCAAATCTAAACCCCAAATCTAAACCTAACCCCAAATCTAAACCTAACCCCAGCTCCTAACCCCAAATCTAGACCAAAACCCCAAATCTAAACCCCAAATCTAAACCTAACCCCAAATCTAAACCTAACCCCAAATCTAAACCCCAAATCTAAACCTAACCCCAAATCTAAACCTAACCCCAAATCTAAATCCCAAATCTAAACCTAACCCCAAATCTAAACCTAATCCGAACCCCTAACCCCAAATCTAAACCTAACCTCAAATCTAAACCCCAAATCTAAACCTAACCCCAAATCTAAACCTAACCCGAACCCCTAACCCCAAATATAAACCTAACCCCAAATCTAAACCCCAAATCTAGACCTAACCTCAAATCTAAACCCCAAATCTAAACCTAACCCCAAATCTAAACCTAACCCCAAATCTAAACCCCAAATCTAAACCTAACCCCAAATCTAAACCTAACGCCAACCCCTAACCCCAAATCTAAACCTAACCCCAAATCTAAACCCCAAATCTAAACCTAACCCCAAATCTAAACCCCAAATCTAAACCTAACCCCAAATCTAAACCTAACCCCAACCCCTAACCCCAAATCTAAACCTAACCCCAAATCTAAACCCCAAATCTAAACCTAACCCCAAATCTAAACCTAACCCCAAATCAAAACCCCAAATCTAAACCTAACCCCAAATCTAAAGCCCAAATCCAAACCTAACCCCAAATCTAAACCCAACCCCAACCCCTAACCCCAAATCTAAACCTAGCCCCAAATCTAAACCTAACTCCAAATCTAAACCCCAAATCTAAACCTAACCCCAATTCTAAACCTAACCCCAACCCCTAACCCCAAATCTAAACCTAACCCCAAATCTAAACCCCAAATCTAAACCTAACCCCAAATCTAAACCTAACCCCAACCCTTAACCCCAAATCTAGACCTAACCCCAAATCTAAACCTAACCCCAAACCCTAACCCCAAATCTAAACCTAACCCCAAATCTAAACCTAACCCCAACCCCTAACCCCAAATCTAGACGTAACCCCAAATCTAAACCCCAAATCTAAACCTAACCCCAAATCTAAACCTAACCCCAAATCTAAACCCCAAATCTAAACCTAACCCCAAATCTAAACCTAACCGCAACCCCTAACCCCAAATCTAAACCTAACCCCAAATCTAAACCCCAAATCTAAACCTAACCCCAACCCCTAACCCCAAATCTAAACCTAACCCCAAATCTAAACCTAACCACAAATCAAAACCCCAAATCTAAACCTAACCCCAAATCTAAACCTAACCCCAAATCTAAACCCGAAATCTAAACCTAAACCCAAATCTAAACCTAACCCCATCCCCTAACCCAAATCTAAACCTAACCCCAAATCTAAATCCCAAATCTACACCTAACCCAAAATCTAAACCTAACCACAAATCTAAACCCCAAATCTAAACCTAACCCCAAACCCCTAACCCCAAATCTAAACCTAACCCCAAATCTAAACCCCAAATCTAAACCTAACCCCAACCCCTAACCCCAAATCTAAACCTAACCCCAAATCTCAACCCCAAATCTAAACCTAACCCCAAATCTAACCCCAAATCTAAACCTAACCCCAAATCTAAACCCCAAATCTAAACCTAACCCCAAATCTAAACCTAACCCCAACCCCTAAACCCAAATCTAAACATAACCCCAAATCTAAACCCCAAATCTAAACCTAACCCCAAATCTAAACCTAACCCCAAAACTAAACCCCAAATCTAAACCTAACCCCAAATCTAAACCCCAAATCTAAACCTAATCCCAAATCTAAACCCCAAATCTAAACCTAACCCCAACCCCTAACCCCAAATCTAGACCTAACCCCAAATCTAAACCCCAAATCTAAACCCCAAATCTAAACCTAACCCCAAATCTAAACCCCAAATCTAAACCTAACCCCAAATCTAAACCTAACCCCAACCCCTAACCCCAAATCTAAACCTAACCCCAAAACTAAACCCCAAATCTAAACCTAACCCGAACCCCTAACCCCAAATCTAAACCTAACCCCAAATCTAAACCTAACCCCAACCCCTAACCCCAAATCTAAACCTAACCCCAAATCTAAACCCCAAATCTAAACCTAACCCCAAATCTAAACCTAACCCCAAATCTAAACCCCAAATCTAAACCCCAAATCTAAACCTAACCCCAACCCCTAACCCCAAATCTAAACCTAACCCCAAATCTAAACCCCAAATCTAAACCTAACCCCAAATCTAAACCTAATCCCAAATCTAAACCCCAAATCTAAACCTAACCCCAAATCTAAACCTAACCCCAAATCTAAACCCCAAATCTAAACCTAACCCCAACCCCTAACCCCAAATCTAAACCTAACCCCAAATCTAAACCCCAAATCTAAACCTAACCCCAAAACTAAACCCCAAATCTAAACCTAACCCCAAATCTAAACCCCAAATCTAAACCTAACCCCAAATCTAAACCTAACCCGAACCCCTAACCCCAAATCTAAACCTAACCCCAAATCTAAACCCCAAATCTAAACCTAACCCCAAATCTAAACCTAACCCGAACCCCTAACCCCAAATCTAAACCTAACCCCAAATCTAAACCCCAAATCTAGACCTAACCCCAAATCTAAACCCCAAATCTAAACCTAACCCCAAATCTAAACCTAACCCCAACCCCTAACCCCAAATCTAAACCTAACCCCAAATCTAAACCCCAAATCTAAACCTAACCCCAATCCCTAACCCCAAATCTAAACCTAACCCCAAAACTAAACCCCAAATCTAAACCTAACCCCAAATCTAAACCCCAAATCTAAACCTAACCCCAAATCTAAACCTAACCCCAAATCAAAACCCCAAATCTAAACCTAACCCCAAATCTAAACCCCAAATCCAAACCTAACCCCAAATCTAAACCCAACCCCAACCCCTAACCCCAAATCTAAACCTAGCCCCAAATCTAAACCTAACTCCAAATCTAAACCCCAAATCTAAACCTAACCCCAAATCTAAACCTAACCCCAACCCCAAACCCCAAATCTAAACCTAACCCCAAATCTAAACCTAACCCCAACCCCTAACCCCAAATCTAAACCTAACCCCAAATCTAAACCCCAAATCTAAACCTAACCCCAAATCTAAACCCCAAATCTAAACCTAACCCCAAATCTAAACCTAACCCCAACCCTTAACCCCAAATCTAGACCTAACCCCAAATCTAAACCTAACCCCAACCCCTAACCCAAATCTAAACCTAACCCCAACCCCTAACCCCAAATCTAGACGTAACCCCAAATATAAACCCCAAATCTAAACCTAACCCCAAATCTAAACCTAACCCCAACCCCAAACCCCAAATCTAAACCTAATCCCAAATCTAAACCTAACCCCAAATCTAAACCCCAAATCTAAACCTAACCCCAAATCTAAACCCCAAATCTAAACCTAACCCCAACCCCTAACCCCAAATCTAAACCTAACCCCAAATCTAAACCTAACCACAAATCAAAACCCCAAATCTAAACCTAACCCCAAATCTAAACCTAACCACAAATCAAAACCCCAAATCTAAACCTAACCCCAACCCCTAACCCAAATCTAAACCTAACCCCAAATCTAAATCCCAAATCTAAACCTAACCCCAAATCTAAACCCCAAATCTAAACCTAACCCCAACCCCTAACCCCAAATCTAAACCTAACCCCAAATCTAAACCCCAAATCTAAACCTAACCCCAACCCATAACCCCAAATCTAAACCTAACCCCAAATCTAAACCCCAAATCTAAACCTAATCCCAAATATAAACCCCAAATTTAAACCTAACCCCAACCCCTAACCCCAAATCTAGACCTAACCCCAAATCTAAACCCCAAATCTAAACCTAACCCCAAATCTAAACCTAACCCCAAATCTAAACCCCAAATCTAAACCTAACCCAAACCCCTAACCCCAAATCTAAACCTAACCCCAAATCTAAACCCCAAATCTAAACCTAACCCCAAATCTAAACCTAACCCCAAATCTAAACCCCAAATCTAAACCTAACCCCAACCCCTAACCCCAAATCTAAACCTAACCCCAAATCTAAACCCCAAATCTAAACCTAACCCCAAAACTAAACCCCAAATCTAAACCTAACACCAAATCTAAACCCCAAATCTAAACCTAACCCCAAATCTAAACCTAACCCCAACCCCTAACCCCAAATCTAAACCTAACCCCAAATCTAAACCCCAAATCCAAACCTAACCCCAATTCTAAATCAAACCCCAACCCCTAACCCCAAAGCTAAACCTAGCCCCAAATCTAAACCTAACTCCAAATCTAAACCCCAAATCTAAACCTAACCCCAAATCTAAACCTAACCCGAACCCCTAACCCCAACTCTAAACCTAACCCCAAATCTAAACCCCAAATCTAAACCTAACCTCAAATCTGAACCCCAAATCTAAACCTAACCCCAAATCTAAACCTAACCCCAACCCCTAACCCCAAATCTAGACCTAACCCCAAATCTAAACCCCAAATCTAAACCTAACCCCAAATCTAAACCTAACCCCAACCCCTAACCCCAAATCTAAACCTAACCCCAAATCTAAACCTAACCCCAACCCCTAACCCCAAATCTAAACCTAACCCCAAATCTAAACCCCAAATCTAAACCTAACCCCAAATCTAAACCTAACCCCAACCCCTAACCCCAAATCTAAACCTAACCCCAAATCTAAACCTAACCAGAAATCAAAACCCCAAATCTAAACTAAACCCCAAATCTAAACCTAACCCCAAATCTAAACCCCAAATCTAAACCTAAACCCAAATCTAAACCTAACCCCGACCCCTAACCCAAATCTAAAACTAACCCCAAATCTAAATCCCAAATCTAAACCTAACCCCAAATCTAAACCTAACCCCAAATCTAAACCCCAAATCTAAACCTAACCCCAAATCTAAACCTAACCCCAACCCCTAACCCCAAATCTAAACCTAACCCAAATCTAAACCTAACCCCAACCCCTAACCCCTAATCTAAACCTAACCCCAAATCTAAACCTAACCCCAACCCCTAACTCCAAATCTAACCCTAACCCCAAATCTAAACCTAACCCCAACCCCTAACCCCTAATCTAAACCTAACCCCAAATCTAAAAACCAAACCTAAACCTAACCCCAATCCCTAACCCCAAATCTAAACCTAACCCCAAATCTAAACCCCAAATCTAAACCTAAACCCAAATCTAAACCTAACCCAAACCCCTAACCCAAATCTAAACCTAACCCCAAATCTAAATCCCAAATCTAAACCTAACCCCAAATCTAAACCTAACCCCAAATCTAAAGCCCAAATCTAAACCTAACCCCAACCCCTAACCCCAAATCTAAACCTAACCCCAAATCTAAACCTAACCCCAACCCCTAACCCCAAATCTAAACCTAACCCCAAATCTAAACCCCAAATCTAAGCCCCAAATCTAAACCTAACCCCAAATCTAAACCTAACCGCAAATCTAAACCCCATATCTAAGCCTAACCCCAAATCTAAACCTAACCCCAACCCCTAACCCCAAATCTAAACCTAACCCAAATCTAAACCTAACCCCAACCCCTAACCCCTAATCTAAACCTAACCCCAAATCTAAACCTAACCCCAACCCCTAACCCCAAATCTAAACCTAACCCCAAATCTAAACCTAACCCCAACCCCTAACCCCTAATCTAAACCTAACCCCAAATCTCAAGCCCAAGTCTAAGCCTAACCCCAACCCCTAACCCCAAATCTAAACCTAACCCCAAATCTAAACCTAACCCCAAATCTAAACCCCAAATCTAAAACTAACCCCAAATCTAAACCTAACCCTAACCCCTGACCCAAAATCTAAAGATAACCCCAAATCTAAACCCCAAATCTAAACCTAAACCCAAATCTAAACCTAACCCCAAATCTAAACCCCAAATCTAAACCTAACCCCAAATCTAAACCTAACCCCAGCCCCTAACCCGAAATCTAAACCTAACGCCAAATCTAAACCTAACCCCAACCCCTAACCCCAAATCTAAACCTAACCCCAAATCTAAACCCCAAATCTAAACCTAACCCCAAATATAAACCCCAAATCTAAACCTAACCCCAAATCTAAACCCCAAATCTAAACCTAGCCCCAAACCTAAACCTAACCCCAACCCCTAAACCCAAATCTAAACCTAACCCCAAATCTAAACCTAACCCCAAATCTAAACCCCAAATCTAAACCTAACCCCAAATCTAAACCTAACCCCAAAACTAAACCCCAAATCTAAACCTAACCCCAAATCTAAACCCCAAATCTAAACCTAACCCCAAATCTAAACCCCAAATCTAAACCTAACCCCAACCCCTAACCCCAAATCTAGACCTAACCCCAAATCTAAACCCCAAATCTAAACCTAACCCCAAATCTAAACCTAACCCCAAATCTAAACCCCAAATCTAAACCTAACCCCAAATCTAAACCTCACCCCAACCCCTAACCCCAAATCTAAGCCTAACCCCAAATCTAAACCCCAAATCTAAACCTAACCCCAAATCTAAACCTAACCCCAAATCTAAACCCCAAATCTAAACCTAACCCTAACCCCTAACCCCAAATCTAAACCCCAAATCTAAACCTAAGCCCAAATCTAAACCTAACCCCAACCCCTAACTCCAAATCTAAACCTAACACCAAATCTAAACCCCAAATTTAAACCGAACCCCAAATCTAAGCCTAACCCCAAATCTAAACCCCAAATCTAAACCTAACCCCAACCCCTAACCCCAACCCCTAACCCCAAATCTAAACCTAACCCCAACCCCTAACCCCAACCCCTAACCCCAAATCTAAACCTAACCCCAAATCTAAACCTAACCCCAACCCCTAACCCCAAATATAAACCTAACCCCAAATCTAAACCTAACCCCAACCCCTATCCCCAAATCTAAACCTAACCCCAAATTTAAACCTAACCTCAACCCCTGACCCCAAATCTAAACCTAACCCCATATCTAAACCTAACCCCAACCCCTAACCCCAAATCTAAACCTAACCCCAAATCTAAACCTAACCCCAACCCCTAACCCCAAATCTAAACCTAACCCCAAATCTTAACCTAACCCCAACCACTAACCCCAAATTCAAACCTAACCCCAAATCTAAACCTAACGCCAACCCCTAAGCCCAAATCTAAACCTAACCCCAACCCCTTACCCCAAATCTAAACCTAACCCCAATATCTAACCCCAACACCTAACCCCAAATCTAAACCCCAAATCTAAACCTAACCCCAAATCTAAACCCCAAATCTAAACCTAACCCCAAAACTAAACCCCAAATCTAAAACTAACCCCAACCCCTAACTCCAAATCTAAACCTAACCCCAAATCTAAACCTAACCCCAAACCCTAACCCCAAATCTAAACCTAACCCCAAATCTAAACCTAACCCCAACTCCTAACCCCAAATGTAAACCTAACCCCAAATCTAAACCTAACCCCAACCCCTAACCCCAACCCCTAACCCCAAATCTAAACCTAACCCCAACCCCTAACCCCAAATCTAAACTTAACCCCAACCCCTATCCCCAACCTCAATAGATGGGAGTGGGTGCGCTTGCGGATGTGTGCGTGTGTGTGGCCACGCGTCTGCTTAGGCATCAGTGTGTGAAAAGGTAGGTGCTTTTCTCTAGCTGCGTGTGCGTGCACGTGGTGCTGGGTGCACATCCCTGGGTGCTCGTGGAAAGGTTTCTGCATGGTTTTCGCTGAGGAATCGTGTGTGTGCACATGGACAAAGAGAAGGCGCAGCAACCAGGTTCCAGCGCCGAAGAAGGCAAAAGGCGAGGTTTCCGGCGCTATCTCCTTCTCTCCCCAGAGCTAGTCGCGCAAAGCAAGCCGCTAAGCCGGCGACCGGCAAGAGAGCTACAACGAAGCATGCCGAACGGAGAAAATAGCAGCAGCTCATCTGTTCACACCTTGTTTCTGCCATGTGCTTGAACGCCAAGACGTTCGCGCTTCTGTGAGATGAAAGACGTCCTTCTGCATATGTGGTTGCTCACACCGGTGCACTTGTTAGTGTATCCATTCAGTCCTGGGCTGCGGGGCATTCAGAAGTGGCTCTGTGGAGACGTCTGCATAGAGGCAGCTGTCAGAACACGCACACTCGATTGTTCACCAAAACATACGCAGACGCGTCCTTAGCCTGTAGATTTGGATGCACAGAGTTCCCTGTGTTCGCAAGAGACAAGGGAATCGCGTCTGTACGCACAGAAGCAATAGCGGACCGTTTCCCTCGGAGTGAACGCGAAAGAGCCGTCTATATACTCGCAGACACGGGAACGTGCCTCAATGCGGTCACAGAGGCAGCAGCTTTTGCACAGATGCTCCTGGTGATTCTGGCACTTTCCAGGCACACTCCTGAAAGTCGCGCACACTGCTGTTCACTCGCTAAACGACCTCTTGGGAAACACGTCTCCGGTCGACGGACCGCTCAGATTGCTTCTCGTGTAACTGTGAACTGTGTCAGCGCAGGGAATCTGTCTCTGTTGAGCAGATGTCAATCCTGCCTCGCTTTTGCTTTGTTGCCTCTACCAAGATGATTTCCCGTTTCTCTCTTCACTGGAGCAGGCAGACACAGCCAACGCACATCAAGTGTCAAGAGACACGCTCTGCTGAGCTCAACGCTTGTGCAGATGCACATGTGCGACGAAGTCAACACACGTGCTTGTGGAGAGAAAGAAAGGGACTCCCAGGCGTGTGGAGCGACGGGGAGAAAGAGCGGGCGCTGAGGAACACAGTTTCAAACAGACTGTCTCCACACAAACAGGCACCTGTCTGCAGGTATCCTAGATCTTGATTCTTGAACTTGAGGAAACACGCGTCTGAGCAAAACTCCCAAACGCTTCCAGGAAAGACACAGGCTCTCCCACAAGCACACAAGTGTTTGCCCTCAGCTATAGATCAGGGACAAGCCTGTGAAGAGATGCCCTGCTATTCTTTCGCCTTATGGCATCATGTGTTTCGTTCCTCTTGGAGATCGATTGTTAAAGGTCTTTCCTCGGGCGACTGTGAAGCATTTGCCAGCGGAGGAGAAGTAGCACGGAGCAGCATTCAGTACTGCCTACGAGTGTCTTTGCTACCCTACTAGCGGAGCTCCAAGAACAGGCACACATCTTCAGGTACCTTCCAAATGTGGATTCCCCTGCAGCCCCGTAGGCGGGCGTGCAGTACGCCAACCGTCAACGGACGTTTTTCCCCTCAAGCCTGTCAGGACGTTGCTCGTCCGTCTTTCCCTCAATAGATGGGAGTAGGCGCGCTTGCGGATGTGTGCGTGTGTGTGGCCACGCGTTTGCTTAGGCATCAGTGTGTGAAAAGGTAGGTGCTTTTCTCTAGCTGCGTGTGCGTGCACGTGGTGCTGGGTGCACATCCCTGGGTGCTCGTGGAAAGGTTTCTGCATGGTTTTCGCTGAGGAATCGTGTGTGTGCACATGGACAAAGAGAAGGCGCAGCAACCAGGTTCCAGCGCCGAAGAAGGCAAAAGGCGAGGTTTCCGGCGCTATCTCCTTCTCTCCCCAGAGCTAGTCGCGCAAAGCAAGCCGCTAAGCCGGCGACCGGCAAGAGAGCTACAACGAAGCATGCCGAACGGAGAAAATAGCAGCAGCTCATCTGTTCACACCTTGTTTCTGCCATGTGCTTGAACGCCAAGACGTTCGCGCTTCTGTGAGATGAAAGACGTCCTTCTGCATATGTGGTTGCTCACACCGGTGCACTTGTTAGTGTATCCATTCAGTCCTGGGCTGCGGGGCATTCAGAAGTGGCTCTGTGGAGACGTCTGCATAGAGGCAGCTGTCAGAACACGCACACTCGATTGTTCACCAAAACATATGCAGACGCGTCCTTAGCCTGTAGATTTGGATGCACAGAGTTCCCTGTGTTCGCAAGAGACAAGGGAATCGCGTCTGTACGCACAGAAGCAATAGCGGACCGTTTCCCTCGGAGTGAACGCGAAAGAGCCGTCTATATACTCGCAGACACGGGAACGTGCCTCAATGCGGTCACAGAGGCGGCAGCTTTTGCACAGATGCTCCTGGTGATTCTGGCACTTTCCAGGCACACTCCTGAAAGTCGCGCACACTGCTGTTCACTCGCTAAACGACCTCTTGGGAAACACGTCTCCGGTCGACGGACCGCTCAGATTGCTTCTCGTGTAACTGTGAACTGTGTCAGCGCAGGGAATCCGTCTCTGTTGAGCAGATGTCGATCCTGCCTCGCTTTTGCTTTGTTGCCTCTACCAAGATGATTTCCCGTTTCTCTCTTCACTGGAGCACGCAGACACAGCCAACGCACATCAAGTGTCAAGAGACACGCTCTGCTGAGCTCAACGCTTGTGCAGATGCACATGTGCGACGAAGTCAACACACGTGCTTGTGGAGAGAAAGAAAGGGACTCCCAGGCGTGTGGAGCGACGGGGAGAAAGAGCGGGCGCTGAGGAACACAGTTTCAAACAGACTGTCTCCACACAAACAGGCACCTGTCTGCAGGTATCCTAGATCTTGATTCTTGAACTTGAGGAAACACGCGTCTGAGCAAAACTCCCAAACGCTTCCAGGAAAGACACAGGCTCTCCCACAAGCACACAAGTGTTTGCCCTCAGCTATAGATCAGGGACAAGCCTGTGAAGAGATGCCCTGCTATTCTTTCGCCTTATGGCATCATGTGTTTCGTTCCTCTTGGAGATCGATTGTTAAACGTCTTTCCTAGGGCGACTGTGAAGCATTTGCCAGCGGAGGAGAAGTAGCACGGAGCAGCATTCAGTACTGCCTACGAGTGTCTTTGCTACCCTACTAGCGGAGCTCCAAGAACAGGCACACATCTTCAGGTACCTTCCAAATGTGGATTCCCCTGCAGCCCCGTAGGCGGGCGTGCAGTACGCCAACCGTCAACGGACGTTTTTCCCCTCAAGCCTGTCAGGACGTTGCTCGTCCGTCTTTCCCTCAATAGATGGGAGTAGGCGCGCTTGCGGATGTGTGCGTGTGTGTGGCCACGCGTTTGCTTAGGCATCAGTGTGTGAAAAGGTAGGTGCTTTTCTCTAGCTGCGTGTGCGTGCACGTGGTGCTGGGTGCACATCCCTGGGTGCTCGTGGAAAGGTTTCTGCATGGTTTTCGCTGAGGAATCGTGTGTGTGCACATGGACAAAGAGAAGGCGCAGCAACCAGGTTCCAGCGCCGAAGAAGGCAAAAGGCGAGGTTTCCGGCGCTATCTCCTTCTCTCCCCAGAGCTAGTCGCGCAAAGCAAGCCGCTAAGCCGGCGACCGGCAAGAGAGCTACAACGAAGCATGCCGAACGGAGAAAATAGCAGCAGCTCATCTGTTCACACCTTGTTTCTGCCATGTGCTTGAACGCCAAGACGTTCGCGCTTCTGTGAGATGAAAGACGTCCTTCTGCATATGTGGTTGCTCACACCGGTGCACTTGTTAGTGTATCCATTCAGTCCTGGGCTGCGGGGCATTCAGAAGTGGCTCTGTGGAGACGTCTGCATAGAGGCAGCTGTCAGAACACGCACACTCGATTGTACACCAAAACATACGCAGACGCGTCCTTAGCCTGTAGATTTGGATGCACAGAGTTCCCTGTGTTCGCAAGAGACAAGGGAATCGCGTCTGTGCGCACAGAAGCAATAGCGGACCGTTTCCCTCGGAGTGAACGCGAAAGAGCCGTCTATATACTCGCAGACACGGGAACGTGCCTCAATGCGGTCACAGAGGCAGCAGCTTTTGCACAGATGCTCCTGGTGATTCTGGCACTTTCCAGGCACACTCCTGAAAGTCGCGCACACTGCTGTTCACTCGCTAAACGACCTCTTGGGAAACACGTCTCCGGTCGACGGACCGCTCAGATTGCTTCTCGTGTAACTGTGAATTGTGTCAGCGCAGGGAATCCGTCTCTGTTGAGCAGATGTCGATCCTGCCTCGCTTTTGCTTTGTTGCCTCTACCAAGATGATTTCCCGTTTCTCTCTTCACTGGAGCAGGCAGACACAGCCAACGCACATCAAGTGTCAAGAGACACGCTCTGCTGAGCTCAACGCTTGTGCAGATGCACATGTGCGACGAAGTCAACACACGTGCTTGTGGAGAGAAAGAAAGGGACTCCCAGGCGTGTGGAGCGACGGGGAGAAAGAGCGGGCGCTGAGGAACACAGTTTCAAACAGACTGTCTCCACACAAACAGGCACCTGTCTGCAGGTATCCTAGATCTTGATTCTTGAACTTGAGGAAACACGCGTCTGAGCAAAACTCCCAAACGCTTCCAGGAAAGACACAGGCTCTCCCACAAGCACACAAGTGTTTGCCCTCAGCTATAGATCAGGGACAAGCCTGTGAAGAGATGCCCTGCTATTCTTTCGCCTTATGGCATCATGTGTTTCGTTCCTCTTGGAGATCGATTGTTAAACGTCTTTCCTAGGGCGACTGTGAAGCATTTGCCAGCGGAGGAGAAGTAGCACGGAGCAGCATTCAGTACTGCCTACGAGTGTCTTTGCTACCCTACTAGCGGAGCTCCAAGAACAGGCACACATCTTCAGGTACCTTCCAAATGTGGATTCCCCTGCAGCCCCGTAGGCGGGCGTGCAGTACGCCAACCGTCAACGGACGTTTTTCCCCTCAAGCCTGTCAGGACGTTGCTCGTCCGTCTTTCCCTCAATAGATGGGAGTAGGCGCGCTTGCGGATGTGTGCGTGTGTGTGGCCACGCGTTTGCTTAGGCATCAGTGTGTGAAAAGGTAGGTGCTTTTCTCTAGCTGCGTGTGCGTGCACGTGGTGCTGGGTGCACACCCCTGGGTGCTCGTGGAAAGGTTTCTGCATGGTTTTCGCTGAGGAATCGTGTGTGTGCACATGGACAAAGAGAAGGCGCAGCAACCAGGTTCCAGCGCCGAAGAAGGCAAAAGGCGAGGTTTCCGGCGCTATCTCCTTCTCTCCCCAGAGCTAGTCGCGCAAAGCAAGCCGCTAAGCCGGCGACCGGCAAGAGAGCTACAACGAAGCATGCCGAACGGAGAAAATAGCAGCAGCTCATCTGTTCACACCTTGTTTCTGCCATGTGCTTGAACGCCAAGACGTTCGCGCTTCTGTGAGATGAAAGACGTCCTTCTGCATATGTGGTTGCTCACACCGGTGCACTTGTTAGTGTATCCATTCAGTCCTGGGCTGCGGGGCATTCAGAAGTGGCTCTGTGGAGACGTCTGCATAGAGGCAGCTGTCAGAACACGCACACTCGATTGTTCACCAAAACATACGCAGACGCGTCCTTAGCCTGTAGATTTGGATGCACAGAGTTCCCTGTGTTCGCAAGAGACAAGGGAATCGCGTCTGTACGCACAGAAGCAATAGCGGACCGTTTCCCTCGGAGTGAACGCGAAAGAGCCGTCTATATACTCGCAGACACGCGAACGTGCCTCAATGCGGTCACAGAGGCAGCAGCTTTTGCACAGATGCTCCTGGTGATTCTGGCACTTTCCAGGCACACTCCTGAAAGTCGCGCATACTGCTGTTCACTCGCTAAACGACCTCTTGGGAAACACGTCTCCGGTCGACGGACCGCTCAGATTGCTTCTCGTGTAACTGTGAACTGTGTCAGCGCAGGGAATCCGTCTCTGTTGAGCAGATGTCGATCCTGCCTCGCTTTTGCTTTGTTGCCTCTACCAAGATGATTTCCCGTTTCTCTCTTCACTGGAGCAGGCAGACACAGCCAACGCACATCAAGTGTCAAGAGACACGCTCTGCTGAGCTCAACGCTTGTGCAGATGCACATGTGCGACGAAGTCAACACACGTGCTTGTGGAGAGAAAGAAAGGGACTCCCAGGCGTGTGGAGCGACGGGGAGAAAGAGCGGGCGCTGAGGAACACAGTTTCAAACAGACTGTCTCCACACAAACAGGCACCTGTCTGCAGGTATCCTAGATCTTGATTCTTGAACTTGAGGAAACACGCGTCTGAGCAAAACTCCCAAACGCTTCCAGGAAAGACACAGGCTCTCCCACAAGCACACAAGTGTTTGCCCTCAGCTATAGATCAGGGACAAGCCTGTGAAGAGATGCCCTGCTATTCTTTCGCCTTATGGCATCATGTGTTTCGTTCCTCTTGGAGATCGATTGTTAAACGTCTTTCCTAGGGCGACTGTGAAGCATTTGCCAGCGGAGGAGAAGTAGCACGGAGCAGCATTCAGTACTGCCTACGAGTGTCTTTGCTACCCTACTAGCGGAGCTCCAAGAACAGGCACACATCTTCAGGTACCTTCCAAATGTGGATTCCCCTGCAGCCCCGTAGGCGGGCGTGCAGTACGCCAACCGTCAACGGACGTTTTTCCCCTCAAGCCTGTCAGGACGTTGCTCGTCCGTCTTTCCCTCAATAGATGGGAGTAGGCGCGCTTGCGGATGTGTGCGTGTGTGTGGCCACGCGTTTGCTTAGGCATCAGTGTGTGAAAAGGTAGGTGCTTTTCTCTAGCTGCGTGTGCGTGCACGTGGTGCTGGGTGCACATCCCTGGGTGCTCGTGGAAAGGTTTCTGCATGGTTTTCGCTGAGGAATCGTGTGTGTGCACATGGACAAAGAGAAGGCGCAGCAACCAGGTTCCAGCGCCGAAGAAGGCAAAAGGCGAGGTTTCCGGCGCTATCTCCTTCTCTCCCCAGAGCTAGTCGCGCAAAGCAAGCCGCTAAGCCGGCGACCGGCAAGAGAGCTACAACGAAGCATGCCGAACGGAGAAAATAGCAGCAGCTCATCTGTTCACACCTTGTTTCTGCCATGTGCTTGAACGCCAAGACGTTCGCGCTTCTGTGAGATGAAAGACGTCCTTCTGCATATGTGGTTGCTCACACCGGTGCACTTGTTAGTGTATCCATTCAGTCCTGGGCTGCGGGGCATTCAGAAGTGGCTCTGTGGAGACGTCTGCATAGAGGCAGCTGTCAGAACACGCACACTCGATTGTTCACCAAAACATATGCAGACGCGTCCTTAGCCTGTAGATTTGGATGCACAGAGTTCCCTGTGTTCGCAAGAGACAAGGGAATCGCGTCTGTACGCACAGAAGCAATAGCGGACCGTTTCCCTCGGAGTGAACGCGAAAGAGCCGTCTATATACTCGCAGACACGGGAACGTGCCTCAATGCGGTCACAGAGGCGGCAGCTTTTGCACAGATGCTCCTGGTGATTCTGGCACTTTCCAGGCACACTCCTGAAAGTCGCGCACACTGCTGTTCACTCGCTAAACGACCTCTTGGGAAACACGTCTGCGGTCGACGGACCGCTCAGATTGCTTCTCGTGTAACTGTGAACTGTGTCAGCGCAGGGAATCCGTCTCTGTTGAGCAGATGTCGATCCTGCCTCGCTTTTGCTTTGTTGCCTCTACCAAGATGATTTCCCGTTTCTCTCTTCACTGGAGCACGCAGACACAGCCAACGCACATCAAGTGTCAAGAGACACGCTCTGCTGAGCTCAACGCTTGTGCAGATGCACATGTGCGACGAAGTCAACACACGTGCTTGTGGAGAGAAAGAAAGGGACTCCCAGGCGTGTGGAGCGACGGGGAGAAAGAGCGGGCGCTGAGGAACACAGTTTCAAACAGACTGTCTCCACACAAACAGGCACCTGTCTGCAGGTATCCTAGATCTTGATTCTTGAACTTGAGGAAACACGCGTCTGAGCAAAACTCCCAAACGCTTCCAGGAAAGACACAGGCTCTCCCACAAGCACACAAGTGTTTGCCCTCAGCTATAGATCAGGGACAAGCCTGTGAAGAGATGCCCTGCTATTCTTTCGCCTTATGGCATCATGTGTTTCGTTCCTCTTGGAGATCGATTGTTAAACGTCTTTCCTAGGGCGACTGTGAAGCATTTGCCAGCGGAGGAGAAGTAGCACGGAGCAGCATTCAGTACTGCCTACGAGTGTCTTTGCTACCCTACTAGCGGAGCTCCAAGAACAGGCACACATCTTCAGGTACCTTCCAAATGTGGATTCCCCTGCAGCCCCGTAGGCGGGCGTGCAGTACGCCAACCGTCAACGGACGTTTTTCCCCTCAAGCCTGTCAGGACGTTGCTCGTCCGTCTTTCCCTCAATAGATGGGAGTAGGCGCGCTTGCGGATGTGTGCGTGTGTGTGGCCACGCGTTTGCTTAGGCATCAGTGTGTGAAAAGGTAGGTGCTTTTCTCTAGCTGCGTGTGCGTGCACGTGGTGCTGGGTGCACATCCCTGGGTGCTCGTGGAAAGGTTTCTGCATGGTTTTCGCTGAGGAATCGTGTGTGTGCACATGGACAAAGAGAAGGCGCAGCAACCAGGTTCCAGCGCCGAAGAAGGCAAAAGGCGAGGTTTCCGGCGCTATCTCCTTCTCTCCCCAGAGCTAGTCGCGCAAAGCAAGCCGCTAAGCCGGCGACCGGCAAGAGAGCTACAACGAAGCATGCCGAACGGAGAAAATAGCAGCAGCTCATCTGTTCACACCTTGTTTCTGCCATGTGCTTGAACGCCAAGACGTTCGCGCTTCTGTGAGATGAAAGACGTCCTTCTGCATATGTGGTTGCTCACACCGGTGCACTTGTTAGTGTATCCATTCAGTCCTGGGCTGCGGGGCATTCAGAAGTGGCTCTGTGGAGACGTCTGCATAGAGGCAGCTGTCAGAACACGCACACTCGATTGTTCACCAAAACATATGCAGACGCGTCCTTAGCCTGTAGATTTGGATGCACAGAGTTCCCTGTGTTCGCAAGAGACAAGGGAATCGCGTCTGTACGCACAGAAGCAATAGCGGACCGTTTCCCTCGGAGTGAACGCGAAAGAGCCGTCTATATACTCGCAGACACGGGAACGTGCCTCAATGCGGTCACAGAGGCGGCAGCTTTTGCACAGATGCTCCTGGTGATTCTGGCACTTTCCAGGCACACTCCTGAAAGTCGCGCACACTGCTGTTCACTCGCTAAACGACCTTTTGGGAAACACGTCTCCGGTCGACGGACCGCTCAGATTGCTTCTCGTGTAACTGTGAACTGTGTCAGCGCAGGGAATCCGTCTCTGTTGAGCAGATGTCGATCCTGCCTCGCTTTTGCTTTGTTGCCTCTACCAAGATGATTTCCCGTTTCTCTCTTCACTGGAGCAGGCAGACACAGCCAACGCACATCAAGTGTCAAGAGACACGCTCTGCTGAGCTCAACGCTTGTGCAGATGCACATGTGCGACGAAGTCAACACACGTGCTTGTGGAGAGAAAGAAAGGGACTCCCAGGCGTGTGGAGCGACGGGGAGAAAGAGCGGGCGCTGAGGAACACAGTTTCAAACAGACTGTCTCCACACAAACAGGCACCTGTCTGCAGGTATCCTAGATCTTGATTCTTGAACTTGAGGAAACACGCGTCTGAGCAAAACTCCCAAACGCTTCCAGGAAAGACACAGGCTCTCCCACAAGCACACAAGTGTTTGCCCTCAGCTATAGATCAGGGACAAGCCTGTGAAGAGATGCCCTGCTATTCTTTCGCCTTATGGCATCATGTGTTTCGTTCCTCTTGGAGATCGATTGTTAAACGTCTTTCCTAGGGCGACTGTGAAGCATTTGCCAGCGGAGGAGAAGTAGCACGGAGCAGCATTCAGTACTGCCTACGAGTGTCTTTGCTACCCTACTAGCGGAGCTCCAAGAACAGGCACACATCTTCAGGTACCTTCCAAATGTGGATTCCCCTGCAGCCCCGTAGGCGGGCGTGCAGTACGCCAACCGTCAACGGACGTTTTTCCCCTCAAGCCTGTCAGGACGTTGCTCGTCCGTCTTTCCCTCAATAGATGGGAGTAGGCGCGCTTGCGGATGTGTGCGTGTGTGTGGCCACGCGTTTGCTTAGGCATCAGTGTGTGAAAAGGTAGGTGCTTTTCTCTAGCTGCGTGTGCGTGCACGTGGTGCTGGGTGCACATCCCTGGGTGCTCGTGGAAAGGTTTCTGCATGGTTTTCGCTGAGGAATCGTGTGTGTGCACATGGACAAAGAGAAGGCGCAGCAACCAGGTTCCAGCGCCGAAGAAGGCAAAAGGCGAGGTTTCCGGCGCTATCTCCTTCTCTCCCCAGAGCTAGTCGCGCAAAGCAAGCCGCTAAGCCGGCGACCGGCAAGAGAGCTACAACGAAGCATGCCGAACGGAGAAAATAGCAGCAGCTCATCTGTTCACACCTTGTTTCTGCCATGTGCTTGAACGCCAAGACGTTCGCGCTTCTGTGAGATGAAAGACGTCCTTCTGCATATGTGGTTGCTCACACCGGTGCACTTGTTAGTGTATCCATTCAGTCCTGGGCTGCGGGGCATTCAGAAGTGGCTCTGTGGAGACGTCTGCATAGAGGCAGCTGTCAGAACACGCACACTCGATTGTTCACCAAAACATATGCAGACGCGTCCTTAGCCTGTAGATTTGGATGCACAGAGTTCCCTGTGTTCGCAAGAGACAAGGGAATCGCGTCTGTACGCACAGAAGCAATAGCGGACCGTTTCCCTCGGAGTGAACGCGAAAGAGCCGTCTATATACTCGCAGACACGGGAACGTGCCTCAATGCGGTCACAGAGGCGGCAGCTTTTGCACAGATGCTCCTGGTGATTCTGGCACTTTCCAGGCACACTCCTGAAAGTCGCGCACACTGCTGTTCACTCGCTAAACGACCTCTTGGGAAACACGTCTGCGGTCGACGGACCGCTCAGATTGCTTCTCGTGTAACTGTGAACTGTGTCAGCGCAGGGAATCCGTCTCTGTTGAGCAGATGTCGATCCTGCCTCGCTTTTGCTTTGTTGCCTCTACCAAGATGATTTCCCGTTTCTCTCTTCACTGGAGCACGCAGACACAGCCAACGCACATCAAGTGTCAAGAGACACGCTCTGCTGAGCTCAACGCTTGTGCAGATGCACATGTGCGACGAAGTCAACACACGTGCTTGTGGAGAGAAAGAAAGGGACTCCCAGGCGTGTGGAGCGACGGGGAGAAAGAGCGGGCGCTGAGGAACACAGTTTCAAACAGACTGTCTCCACACAAACAGGCACCTGTCTGCAGGTATCCTAGATCTTGATTCTTGAACTTGAGGAAACACGCGTCTGAGCAAAACTCCCAAACGCTTCCAGGAAAGACACAGGCTCTCCCACAAGCACACAAGTGTTTGCCCTCAGCTATAGATCAGGGACAAGCCTGTGAAGAGATGCCCTGCTATTCTTTCGCCTTATGGCATCATGTGTTTCGTTCCTCTTGGAGATCGATTGTTAAACGTCTTTCCTAGGGCGACTGTGAAGCATTTGCCAGCGGAGGAGAAGTAGCACGGAGCAGCATTCAGTACTGCCTACGAGTGTCTTTGCTACCCTACTAGCGGAGCTCCAAGAACAGGCACACATCTTCAGGTACCTTCCAAATGTGGATTCCCCTGCAGCCCCGTAGGCGGGCGTGCAGTACGCCAACCGTCAACGGACGTTTTTCCCCTCAAGCCTGTCAGGACGTTGCTCGTCCGTCTTTCCCTCAATAGATGGGAGTAGGCGCGCTTGCGGATGTGTGCGTGTGTGTGGCCACGCGTTTGCTTAGGCATCAGTGTGTGAAAAGGTAGGTGCTTTTCTCTAGCTGCGTGTGCGTGCACGTGGTGCTGGGTGCACATCCCTGGGTGCTCGTGGAAAGGTTTCTGCATGGTTTTCGCTGAGGAATCGTGTGTGTGCACATGGACAAAGAGAAGGCGCAGCAACCAGGTTCCAGCGCCGAAGAAGGCAAAAGGCGAGGTTTCCGGCGCTATCTCCTTCTCTCCCCAGAGCTAGTCGCGCAAAGCAAGCCGCTAAGCCGGCGACCGGCAAGAGAGCTACAACGAAGCATGCCGAACGGAGAAAATAGCAGCAGCTCATCTGTTCACACCTTGTTTCTGCCATGTGCTTGAACGCCAAGACGTTCGCGCTTCTGTGAGATGAAAGACGTCCTTCTGCATATGTGGTTGCTCACACCGGTGCACTTGTTAGTGTATCCATTCAGTCCTGGGCTGCGGGGCATTCAGAAGTGGCTCTGTGGAGACGTCTGCATAGAGGCAGCTGTCAGAACACGCACACTCGATTGTTCACCAAAACATATGCAGACGCGTCCTTAGCCTGTAGATTTGGATGCACAGAGTTCCCTGTGTTCGCAAGAGACAAGGGAATCGCGTCTGTACGCACAGAAGCAATAGCGGACCGTTTCCCTCGGAGTGAACGCGAAAGAGCCGTCTATATACTCGCAGACACGGGAACGTGCCTCAATGCGGTCACAGAGGCGGCAGCTTTTGCACAGATGCTCCTGGTGATTCTGGCACTTTCCAGGCACACTCCTGAAAGTCGCGCACACTGCTGTTCACTCGCTAAACGACCTCTTGGGAAACACGTCTCCGGTCGACGGACCGCTCAGATTGCTTCTCGTGTAACTGTGAACTGTGTCAGCGCAGGGAATCCGTCTCTGTTGAGCAGATGTCGATCCTGCCTCGCTTTTGCTTTGTTGCCTCTACCAAGATGATTTCCCGTTTCTCTCTTCACTGGAGCACGCAGACACAGCCAACGCACATCAAGTGTCAAGAGACACGCTCTGCTGAGCTCAACGCTTGTGCAGATGCACATGTGCGACGAAGTCAACACACGTGCTTGTGGAGAGAAAGAAAGGGACTCCCAGGCGTGTGGAGCGACGGGGAGAAAGAGCGGGCGCTGAGGAACACAGTTTCAAACAGACTGTCTCCACACAAACAGGCACCTGCCTGCAGGTATCCTAGATCTTGATTCTTGAACTTGAGGAAACACGCGTCTGAGCAAAACTCCCAAACGCTTCCAGGAAAGACACAGGCTCTCCCACAAGCACACAAGTGTTTGCCCTCAGCTATAGATCAGGGACAAGCCTGTGAAGAGATGCCCTGCTATTCTTTCGCCTTATGGCATCATGTGTTTCGTTCCTCTTGGAGATCGATTGTTAAAGGTCTTTCCTCGGGCGACTGTGAAGCATTTGCCAGCGGAGGAGAAGTAGCACGGAGCAGCATTCAGTACTGCCTACGAGTGTCTTTGCTACCCTACTAGCGGAGCTCCAAGAACAGGCACACATCTTCAGGTACCTTCCAAATGTGGATTCCCCTGCAGCCCCGTAGGCGGGCGTGCAGTACGCCAACCGTCAACGGACGTTTTTCCCCTCAAGCCTGTCAGGACGTTGCTCGTCCGTCTTTCCCTCAATAGATGGGAGTAGGCGCGCTTGCGGATGTGTGCGTGTGTGTGGCCACGCGTTTGCTTAGGCATCAGTGTGTGAAAAGGTAGGTGCTTTTCTCTAGCTGCGTGTGCGTGCACGTGGTGCTGGGTGCACATCCCTGGGTGCTCGTGGAAAGGTTTCTGCATGGTTTTCGCTGAGGAATCGTGTGTGTGCACATGGACAAAGAGAAGGCGCAGCAACCAGGTTCCAGCGCCGAAGAAGGCAAAAGGCGAGGTTTCCGGCGCTATCTCCTTCTCTCCCCAGAGCTAGTCGCGCAAAGCAAGCCGCTAAGCCGGCGACCGGCAAGAGAGCTACAACGAAGCATGCCGAACGGAGAAAATAGCAGCAGCTCATCTGTTCACACCTTGTTTCTGCCATGTGCTTGAACGCCAAGACGTTCGCGCTTCTGTGAGATGAAAGACGTCCTTCTGCATATGTGGTTGCTCACACCGGTGCACTTGTTAGTGTATCCATTCAGTCCTGGGCTGCGGGGCATTCAGAAGTGGCTCTGTGGAGACGTCTGCATAGAGGCAGCTGTCAGAACACGCACACTCGATTGTTCACCAAAACATATGCAGACGCGTCCTTAGCCTGTAGATTTGGATGCACAGAGTTCCCTGTGTTCGCAAGAGACAAGGGAATCGCGTCTGTACGCACAGAAGCAATAGCGGACCGTTTCCCTCGGAGTGAACGCGAAAGAGCCGTCTATATACTCGCAGACACGGGAACGTGCCTCAATGCGGTCACAGAGGCGGCAGCTTTTGCACAGATGCTCCTGGTGATTCTGGCACTTTCCAGGCACACTCCTGAAAGTCGCGCACACTGCTGTTCACTCGCTAAACGACCTCTTGGGAAACACGTCTGCGGTCGACGGACCGCTCAGATTGCTTCTCGTGTAACTGTGAACTGTGTCAGCGCAGGGAATCCATCTCTGTTGAGCAGATGTCGATCCTGCCTCGCTTTTGCTTTGTTGGCTCTACCAAGATGATTTCCCGTTTCTCTCTTCACTGGAGCACGCAGACACAGCCAACGCACATCAAGTGTCAAGAGACACGCTCTGCTGAGCTCAACGCTTGTGCAGATGCACATGTGCGACGAAGTCAACACACGTGCTTGTGGAGAGAAAGAAAGGGACTCCCAGGCGTGTGGAGCGACGGGGAGAAAGAGCGGGCGCTGAGGAACACAGTTTCAAACAGACTGTCTCCACACAAACAGGCACCTGTCTGCAGGTATCCTAGATCTTGATTCTTGAACTTGAGGAAACACGCGTCTGAGCAAAACTCCCAAACGCTTCCAGGAAAGACACAGGCTCTCCCACAAGCACACAAGTGTTTGCCCTCAGCTATAGATCAGGGACAAGCCTGTGAAGAGATGCCCTGCTATTCTTTCGCCTTATGGCATCATGTGTTTCGTTCCTCTTGGAGATCGATTGTTAAACGTCTTTCCTAGGGCGACTGTGAAGCATTTGCCAGCGGAGGAGAAGTAGCACGGAGCAGCATTCAGTACTGCCTACGAGTGTCTTTGCTACCCTACTAGCGGAGCTCCAAGAACAGGCACACATCTTCAGGTACCTTCCAAATGTGGATTCCCCTGCAGCCCCGTAGGCGGGCGTGCAGTACGCCAACCGTCAACGGACGTTTTTCCCCTCAAGCCTGTCAGGACGTTGCTCGTCCGTCTTTCCCTCAATAGATGGGAGTAGGCGCGCTTGCGGATGTGTGCGTGTGTGTGGCCACGCGTTTGCTTAGGCATCAGTGTGTGAAAAGGTAGGTGCTTTTCTCTAGCTGCGTGTGCGTGCACGTGGTGCTGGGTGCACATCCCTGGGTGCTCGTGGAAAGGTTTCTGCATGGTTTTCGCTGAGGAATCGTGTGTGTGCACATGGACAAAGAGAAGGCGCAGCAACCAGGTTCCAGCGCCGAAGAAGGCAAAAGGCGAGGTTTCCGGCGCTATCTCCTTCTCTCCCCAGAGCTAGTCGCGCAAAGCAAGCCGCTAAGCCGGCGACCGGCAAGAGAGCTACAACGAAGCATGCCGAACGGAGAAAATAGCAGCAGCTCATCTGTTCACACCTTGTTTCTGCCATGTGCTTGAACGCCAAGACGTTCGCGCTTCTGTGAGATGAAAGACGTCCTTCTGCATATGTGGTTGCTCACACCGGTGCACTTGTTAGTGTATCCATTCAGTCCTGGGCTGCGGGGCATTCAGAAGTGGCTCTGTGGAGACGTCTGCATAGAGGCAGCTGTCAGAACACGCACACTCGATTGTTCACCAAAACATATGCAGACGCGTCCTTAGCCTGTAGATTTGGATGCACAGAGTTCCCTGTGTTCGCAAGAGACAAGGGAATCGCGTCTGTACGCACAGAAGCAATAGCGGACCGTTTCCCTCGGAGTGAACGCGAAAGAGCCGTCTATATACTCGCAGACACGGGAACGTGCCTCAATGCGGTCACAGAGGCGGCAGCTTTTGCACAGATGCTCCTGGTGATTCTGGCACTTTCCAGGCACACTCCTGAAAGTCGCGCACACTGCTGTTCACTCGCTAAACGACCTTTTGGGAAACACGTCTCCGGTCGACGGACCGCTCAGATTGCTTCTCGTGTAACTGTGAACTGTGTCAGCGCAGGGAATCCGTCTCTGTTGAGCAGATGTCGATCCTGCCTCGCTTTTGCTTTGTTGCCTCTACCAAGATGATTTCCCGTTTCTCTCTTCACTGGAGCAGGCAGACACAGCCAACGCACATCAAGTGTCAAGAGACACGCTCTGCTGAGCTCAACGCTTGTGCAGATGCACATGTGCGACGAAGTCAACACACGTGCTTGTGGAGAGAAAGAAAGGGACTCCCAGGCGTGTGGAGCGACGGGGAGAAAGAGCGGGCGCTGAGGAACACAGTTTCAAACAGACTGTCTCCACACAAACAGGCACCTGTCTGCAGGTATCCTAGATCTTGATTCTTGAACTTGAGGAAACACGCGTCTGAGCAAAACTCCCAAACGCTTCCAGGAAAGACACAGGCTCTCCCACAAGCACACAAGTGTTTGCCCTCAGCTATAGATCAGGGACAAGCCTGTGAAGAGATGCCCTGCTATTCTTTCGCCTTATGGCATCATGTGTTTCGTTCCTCTTGGAGATCGATTGTTAAACGTCTTTCCTAGGGCGACTGTGAAGCATTTGCCAGCGGAGGAGAAGTAGCACGGAGCAGCATTCAGTACTGCCTACGAGTGTCTTTGCTACCCTACTAGCGGAGCTCCAAGAACAGGCACACATCTTCAGGTACCTTCCAAATGTGGATTCCCCTGCAGCCCCGTAGGCGGGCGTGCAGTACGCCAACCGTCAACGGACGTTTTTCCCCTCAAGCCTGTCAGGACGTTGCTCGTCCGTCTTTCCCTCAATAGATGGGAGTAGGCGCGCTTGCGGATGTGTGCGTGTGTGTGGCCACGCGTTTGCTTAGGCATCAGTGTGTGAAAAGGTAGGTGCTTTTCTCTAGCTGCGTGTGCGTGCACGTGGTGCTGGGTGCACATCCCTGGGTGCTCGTGGAAAGGTTTCTGCATGGTTTTCGCTGAGGAATCGTGTGTGTGCACATGGACAAAGAGAAGGCGCAGCAACCAGGTTCCAGCGCCGAAGAAGGCAAAAGGCGAGGTTTCCGGCGCTATCTCCTTCTCTCCCCAGAGCTAGTCGCGCAAAGCAAGCCGCTAAGCCGGCGACCGGCAAGAGAGCTACAACGAAGCATGCCGAACGGAGAAAATAGCAGCAGCTCATCTGTTCACACCTTGTTTCTGCCATGTGCTTGAACGCCAAGACGTTCGCGCTTCTGTGAGATGAAAGACGTCCTTCTGCATATGTGGTTGCTCACACCGGTGCACTTGTTAGTGTATCCATTCAGTCCTGGGCTGCGGGGCATTCAGAAGTGGCTCTGTGGAGACGTCTGCATAGAGGCAGCTGTCAGAACACGCACACTCGATTGTTCACCAAAACATATGCAGACGCGTCCTTAGCCTGTAGATTTGGATGCACAGAGTTCCCTGTGTTCGCAAGAGACAAGGGAATCGCGTCTGTACGCACAGAAGCAATAGCGGACCGTTTCCCTCGGAGTGAACGCGAAAGAGCCGTCTATATACTCGCAGACACGGGAACGTGCCTCAATGCGGTCACAGAGGCGGCAGCTTTTGCACAGATGCTCCTGGTGATTCTGGCACTTTCCAGGCACACTCCTGAAAGTCGCGCACACTGCTGTTCACTCGCTAAACGACCTCTTGGGAAACACGTCTGCGGTCGACGGACCGCTCAGATTGCTTCTCGTGTAACTGTGAACTGTGTCAGCGCAGGGAATCCGTCTCTGTTGAGCAGATGTCGATCCTGCCTCGCTTTTGCTTTGTTGCCTCTACCAAGATGATTTCCCGTTTCTCTCTTCACTGGAGCAGGCAGACACAGCCAACGCACATCAAGTGTCAAGAGACACGCTCTGCTGAGCTCAACGTTTGTGCAGATGCACATGTGCGACGAAGTCAACACACGTGCTTGTGGAGAGAAAGAAAGGGACTCCCAGGCGTGTGGAGCGACGGGGAGAAAGAGCGGGCGCTGAGGAACACAGTTTCAAACAGACTGTCTCCACACAAACAGGCACCTGTCTGCAGGTATCCTAGATCTTGATTCTTGAACTTGAGGAAACACGCGTCTGAGCAAAACTCCCAAACGCTTCCAGGAAAGACACAGGCTCTCCCACAAGCACACAAGTGTTTGCCCTCAGCTATAGATCAGGGACAAGCCTGTGAAGAGATGCCCTGCTATTCTTTCGCCTTATGGCATCATGTGTTTCGTTCCTCTTGGAGATCGATTGTTAAACGTCTTTCCTAGGGCGACTGTGAAGCATTTGCCAGCGGAGGAGAAGTAGCACGGAGCAGCATTCAGTACTGCCTACGAGTGTCTTTGCTACCCTACTAGCGGAGCTCCAAGAACAGGCACACATCTTCAGGTACCTTCCAAATGTGGATTCCCCTGCAGCCCCGTAGGCGGGCGTGCAGTACGCCAACCGTCAACGGACGTTTTTCCCCTCAAGCCTGTCAGGACGTTGCTCGTCCGTCTTTCCCTCAATAGATGGGAGTAGGCGCGCTTGCGGATGTGTGCGTGTGTGTGGCCACGCGTTTGCTTAGGCATCAGTGTGTGAAAAGGTAGGTGCTTTTCTCTAGCTGCGTGTGCGTGCACGTGGTGCTGGGTGCACATCCCTGGGTGCTCGTGGAAAGGTTTCTGCATGGTTTTCGCTGAGGAATCGTGTGTGTGCACATGGACAAAGAGAAGGCGCAGCAACCAGGTTCCAGCGCCGAAGAAGGCAAAAGGCGAGGTTTCCGGCGCTATCTCCTTCTCTCCCCAGAGCTAGTCGCGCAAAGCAAGCCGCTAAGCCGGCGACCGGCAAGAGAGCTACAACGAAGCATGCCGAACGGAGAAAATAGCAGCAGCTCATCTGTTCACACCTTGTTTCTGCCATGTGCTTGAACGCCAAGACGTTCGCGCTTCTGTGAGATGAAAGACGTCCTTCTGCATATGTGGTTGCTCACACCGGTGCACTTGTTAGTGTATCCATTCAGTCCTGGGCTGCGGGGCATTCAGAAGTGGCTCTGTGGAGACGTCTGCATAGAGGCAGCTGTCAGAACACGCACACTCGATTGTTCACCAAAACATATGCAGACGCGTCCTTAGCCTGTAGATTTGGATGCACAGAGTTCCCTGTGTTCGCAAGAGACAAGGGAATCGCGTCTGTACGCACAGAAGCAATAGCGGACCGTTTCCCTCGGAGTGAACGCGAAAGAGCCGTCTATATACTCGCAGACACGGGAACGTGCCTCAATGCGGTCACAGAGGCGGCAGCTTTTGCACAGATGCTCCTGGTGATTCTGGCACTTTCCAGGCACACTCCTGAAAGTCGCGCACACTGCTGTTCACTCGCTAAACGACCTCTTGGGAAACACGTCTGCGGTCGACGGACCGCTCAGATTGCTTCTCGTGTAACTGTGAACTGTGTCAGCGCAGGGAATCCGTCTCTGTTGAGCAGATGTCGATCCTGCCTCGCTTTTGCTTTGTTGCCTCTACCAAGATGATTTCCCGTTTCTCTCTTCACTGGAGCAGGCAGACACAGCCAACGCACATCAAGTGTCAAGAGACACGCTCTGCTGAGCTCAACGCTTGTGCAGATGCACATGTGCGACGAAGTCAACACACGTGCTTGTGGAGAGAAAGAAAGGGACTCCCAGGCGTGTGGAGCGACGGGGAGAAAGAGCGGGCGCTGAGGAACACAGTTTCAAACAGACTGTCTCCACACAAACAGGCACCTGTCTGCAGGTATCCTAGATCTTGATTCTTGAACTTGAGGAAACACGCGTCTGAGCAAAACTCCCAAACGCTTCCAGGAAAGACACAGGCTCTCCCACAAGCACACAAGTGTTTGCCCTCAGCTATAGATCAGGGACAAGCCTGTGAAGAGATGCCCTGCTATTCTTTCGCCTTATGGCATCATGTGTTTCGTTCCTCTTGGAGATCGATTGTTAAAGGTCTTTCCTAGGGCGACTGTGAAGCATTTGCCAGCGGAGGAGAAGTAGCACGGAGCAGCATTCAGTACTGCCTACGAGTGTCTTTGCTACCCTACTAGCGGAGCTCCAAGAACAGGCACACATCTTCAGGTACCTTCCAAATGTGGATTCCCCTGCAGCCCCGTAGGCGGGCGTGCAGTACGCCAACCGTCAACGGACGTTTTTCCCCTCAAGCCTGTCAGGACGTTGCTCGTCCGTCTTTCCCTCAATAGATGGGAGTAGGCGCGCTTGCGGATGTGTGCGTGTGTGTGGCCACGCGTTTGCTTAGGCATCAGTGTGTGAAAAGGTAGGTGCTTTTCTCTAGCTGCGTGTGCGTGCACGTGGTGCTGGGTGCACATCCCTGGGTGCTCGTGGAAAGGTTTCTGCATGGTTTTCGCTGAGGAATCGTGTGTGTGCACATGGACAAAGAGAAGGCGCAGCAACCAGGTTCCAGCGCCGAAGAAGGCAAAAGGCGAGGTTTCCGGCGCTATCTCCTTCTCTCCCCAGAGCTAGTCGCGCAAAGCAAGCCGCTAAGCCGGCGACCGGCAAGAGAGCTACAACGAAGCATGCCGAACGGAGAAAATAGCAGCAGCTCATCTGTTCACACCTTGTTTCTGCCATGTGCTTGAACGCCAAGACGTTCGCGCTTCTGTGAGATGAAAGACGTCCTTCTGCATATGTGGTTGCTCACACCGGTGCACTTGTTAGTGTATCCATTCAGTCCTGGGCTGCGGGGCATTCAGAAGTGGCTCTGTGGAGACGTCTGCATAGAGGCAGCTGTCAGAACACGCACACTCGATTGTTCACCAAAACATATGCAGACGCGTCCTTAGCCTGTAGATTTGGATGCACAGAGTTCCCTGTGTTCGCAAGAGACAAGGGAATCGCGTCTGTACGCACAGAAGCAATAGCGGACCGTTTCCCTCGGAGTGAACGCGAAAGAGCCGTCTATATACTCGCAGACACGGGAACGTGCCTCAATGCGGTCACAGAGGCGGCAGCTTTTGCACAGATGCTCCTGGTGATTCTGGCACTTTCCAGGCACACTCCTGAAAGTCGCGCACACTGCTGTTCACTCGCTAAACGACCTCTTGGGAAACACGTCTGCGGTCGACGGACCGCTCAGATTGCTTCTCGTGTAACTGTGAACTGTGTCAGCGCAGGGAATCCGTCTCTGTTGAGCAGATGTCGATCCTGCCTCGCTTTTGCTTTGTTGCCTCTACCAAGATGATTTCCCGTTTCTCTCTTCACTGGAGCAGGCAGACACAGCCAACGCACATCAAGTGTCAAGAGACACGCTCTGCTGAGCTCAACGTTTGTGCAGATGCACATGTGCGACGAAGTCAACACACGTGCTTGTGGAGAGAAAGAAAGGGACTCCCAGGCGTGTGGAGCGACGGGGAGAAAGAGCGGGCGCTGAGGAACACAGTTTCAAACAGACTGTCTCCACACAAACAGGCACCTGTCTGCAGGTATCCTAGATCTTGATTCTTGAACTTGAGGAAACACGCGTCTGAGCAAAACTCCCAAACGCTTCCAGGAAAGACACAGGCTCTCCCACAAGCACACAAGTGTTTGCCCTCAGCTATAGATCAGGGACAAGCCTGTGAAGAGATGCCCTGCTATTCTTTCGCCTTATGGCATCATGTGTTTCGTTCCTCTTGGAGATCGATTGTTAAACGTCTTTCCTAGGGCGACTGTGAAGCATTTGCCAGCGGAGGAGAAGTAGCACGGAGCAGCATTCAGTACTGCCTACGAGTGTCTTTGCTACCCTACTAGCGGAGCTCCAAGAACAGGCACACATCTTCAGGTACCTTCCAAATGTGGATTCCCCTGCAGCCCCGTAGGCGGGCGTGCAGTACGCCAACCGTCAACGGACGTTTTTCCCCTCAAGCCTGTCAGGACGTTGCTCGTCCGTCTTTCCCTCAATAGATGGGAGTAGGCGCGCTTGCGGATGTGTGCGTGTGTGTGGCCACGCGTTTGCTTAGGCATCAGTGTGTGAAAAGGTAGGTGCTTTTCTCTAGCTGCGTGTGCGTGCACGTGGTGCTGGGTGCACATCCCTGGGTGCTCGTGGAAAGGTTTCTGCATGGTTTTCGCTGAGGAATCGTGTGTGTGCACATGGACAAAGAGAAGGCGCAGCAACCAGGTTCCAGCGCCGAAGAAGGCAAAAGGCGAGGTTTCCGGCGCTATCTCCTTCTCTCCCCAGAGCTAGTCGCGCAAAGCAAGCCGCTAAGCCGGCGACCGGCAAGAGAGCTACAACGAAGCATGCCGAACGGAGAAAATAGCAGCAGCTCATCTGTTCACACCTTGTTTCTGCCATGTGCTTGAACGCCAAGACGTTCGCGCTTCTGTGAGATGAAAGACGTCCTTCTGCATATGTGGTTGCTCACACCGGTGCACTTGTTAGTGTATCCATTCAGTCCTGGGCTGCGGGGCATTCAGAAGTGGCTCTGTGGAGACGTCTGCATAGAGGCAGCTGTCAGAACACGCACACTCGATTGTTCACCAAAACATATGCAGACGCGTCCTTAGCCTGTAGATTTGGATGCACAGAGTTCCCTGTGTTCGCAAGAGACAAGGGAATCGCGTCTGTACGCACAGAAGCAATAGCGGACCGTTTCCCTCGGAGTGAACGCGAAAGAGCCGTCTATATACTCGCAGACACGGGAACGTGCCTCAATGCGGTCACAGAGGCGGCAGCTTTTGCACAGATGCTCCTGGTGATTCTGGCACTTTCCAGGCACACTCCTGAAAGTCGCGCACACTGCTGTTCACTCGCTAAACGACCTCTTGGGAAACACGTCTGCGGTCGACGGACCGCTCAGATTGCTTCTCGTGTAACTGTGAACTGTGTCAGCGCAGGGAATCCGTCTCTGTTGAGCAGATGTCGATCCTGCCTCGCTTTTGCTTTGTTGCCTCTACCAAGATGATTTCCCGTTTCTCTCTTCACTGGAGCAGGCAGACACAGCCAACGCACATCAAGTGTCAAGAGACACGCTCTGCTGAGCTCAACGCTTGTGCAGATGCACATGTGCGACGAAGTCAACACACGTGCTTGTGGAGAGAAAGAAAGGGACTCCCAGGCGTGTGGAGCGACGGGGAGAAAGAGCGGGCGCTGAGGAACACAGTTTCAAACAGACTGTCTCCACACAAACAGGCACCTGTCTGCAGGTATCCTAGATCTTGATTCTTGAACTTGAGGAAACACGCGTCTGAGCAAAACTCCCAAACGCTTCCAGGAAAGACACAGGCTCTCCCACAAGCACACAAGTGTTTGCCCTCAGCTATAGATCAGGGACAAGCCTGTGAAGAGATGCCCTGCTATTCTTTCGCCTTATGGCATCATGTGTTTCGTTCCTCTTGGAGATCGATTGTTAAAGGTCTTTCCTAGGGCGACTGTGAAGCATTTGCCAGCGGAGGAGAAGTAGCACGGAGCAGCATTCAGTACTGCCTACGAGTGTCTTTGCTACCCTACTAGCGGAGCTCCAAGAACAGGCACACATCTTCAGGTACCTTCCAAATGTGGATTCCCCTGCAGCCCCGTAGGCGGGCGTGCAGTACGCCAACCGTCAACGGACGTTTTTCCCCTCAAGCCTGTCAGGACGTTGCTCGTCCGTCTTTCCCTCAATAGATGGGAGTAGGCGCGCTTGCGGATGTGTGCGTGTGTGTGGCCACGCGTTTGCTTAGGCATCAGTGTGTGAAAAGGTAGGTGCTTTTCTCTAGCTGCGTGTGCGTGCACGTGGTGCTGGGTGCACATCCCTGGGTGCTCGTGGAAAGGTTTCTGCATGGTTTTCGCTGAGGAATCGTGTGTGTGCACATGGACAAAGAGAAGGCGCAGCAACCAGGTTCCAGCGCCGAAGAAGGCAAAAGGCGAGGTTTCCGGCGCTATCTCCTTCTCTCCCCAGAGCTAGTCGCGCAAAGCAAGCCGCTAAGCCGGCGACCGGCAAGAGAGCTACAACGAAGCATGCCGAACGGAGAAAATAGCAGCAGCTCATCTGTTCACACCTTGTTTCTGCCATGTGCTTGAACGCCAAGACGTTCGCGCTTCTGTGAGATGAAAGACGTCCTTCTGCATATGTGGTTGCTCACACCGGTGCACTTGTTAGTGTATCCATTCAGTCCTGGGCTGCGGGGCATTCAGAAGTGGCTCTGTGGAGACGTCTGCATAGAGGCAGCTGTCAGAACACGCACACTCGATTGTTCACCAAAACATATGCAGACGCGTCCTTAGCCTGTAGATTTGGATGCACAGAGTTCCCTGTGTTCGCAAGAGACAAGGGAATCGCGTCTGTACGCACAGAAGCAATAGCGGACCGTTTCCCTCGGAGTGAACGCGAAAGAGCCGTCTATATACTCGCAGACACGGGAACGTGCCTCAATGCGGTCACAGAGGCGGCAGCTTTTGCACAGATGCTCCTGGTGATTCTGGCACTTTCCAGGCACACTCCTGAAAGTCGCGCACACTGCTGTTCACTCGCTAAACGACCTCTTGGGAAACACGTCTCCGGTCGACGGACCGCTCAGATTGCTTCTCGTGTAACTGTGAACTGTGTCAGCGCAGGGAATCCGTCTCTGTTGAGCAGATGTCGATCCTGCCTCGCTTTTGCTTTGTTGCCTCTACCAAGATGATTTCCCGTTTCTCTCTTCACTGGAGCACGCAGACACAGCCAACGCACATCAAGTGTCAAGAGACACGCTCTGCTGAGCTCAACGCTTGTGCAGATGCACATGTGCGACGAAGTCAACACACGTGCTTGTGGAGAGAAAGAAAGGGACTCCCAGGCGTGTGGAGCGACGGGGAGAAAGAGCGGGCGCTGAGGAACACAGTTTCAAACAGACTGTCTCCACACAAACAGGCACCTGTCTGCAGGTATCCTAGATCTTGATTCTTGAACTTGAGGAAACACGCGTCTGAGCAAAACTCCCAAACGCTTCCAGGAAAGACACAGGCTCTCCCACAAGCACACAAGTGTTTGCCCTCAGCTATAGATCAGGGACAAGCCTGTGAAGAGATGCCCTGCTATTCTTTCGCCTTATGGCATCATGTGTTTCGTTCCTCTTGGAGATCGATTGTTAAAGGTCTTTCCTCGGGCGACTGTGAAGCATTTGCCAGCGGAGGAGAAGTAGCACGGAGCAGCATTCAGTACTGCCTACGAGTGTCTTTGCTACCCTACTAGCGGAGCTCCAAGAACAGGCACACATCTTCAGGTACCTTCCAAATGTGGATTCCCCTGCAGCCCCGTAGGCGGGCGTGCAGTACGCCAACCGTCAACGGACGTTTTTCCCCTCAAGCCTGTCAGGACGTTGCTCGTCCGTCTTTCCCTCAATAGATGGGAGTAGGCGCGCTTGCGGATGTGTGCGTGTGTGTGGCCACGCGTTTGCTTAGGCATCAGTGTGTGAAAAGGTAGGTGCTTTTCTCTAGCTGCGTGTGCGTGCACGTGGTGCTGGGTGCACATCCCTGGGTGCTCGTGGAAAGGTTTCTGCATGGTTTTCGCTGAGGAATCGTGTGTGTGCACATGGACAAAGAGAAGGCGCAGCAACCAGGTTCCAGCGCCGAAGAAGGCAAAAGGCGAGGTTTCCGGCGCTATCTCCTTCTCTCCCCAGAGCTAGTCGCGCAAAGCAAGCCGCTAAGCCGGCGACCGGCAAGAGAGCTACAACGAAGCATGCCGAACGGAGAAAATAGCAGCAGCTCATCTGTTCACACCTTGTTTCTGCCATGTGCTTGAACGCCAAGACGTTCGCGCTTCTGTGAGATGAAAGACGTCCTTCTGCATATGTGGTTGCTCACACCGGTGCACTTGTTAGTGTATCCATTCAGTCCTGGGCTGCGGGGCATTCAGAAGTGGCTCTGTGGAGACGTCTGCATAGAGGCAGCTGTCAGAACACGCACACTCGATTGTTCACCAAAACATATGCAGACGCGTCCTTAGCCTGTAGATTTGGATGCACAGAGTTCCCTGTGTTCGCAAGAGACAAGGGAATCGCGTCTGTACGCACAGAAGCAATAGCGGACCGTTTCCCTCGGAGTGAACGCGAAAGAGCCGTCTATATACTCGCAGACACGGGAACGTGCCTCAATGCGGTCACAGAGGCGGCAGCTTTTGCACAGATGCTCCTGGTGATTCTGGCACTTTCCAGGCACACTCCTGAAAGTCGCGCACACTGCTGTTCACTCGCTAAACGACCTCTTGGGAAACACGTCTCCGGTCGACGGACCGCTCAGATTGCTTCTCGTGTAACTGTGAACTGTGTCAGCGCAGGGAATCCGTCTCTGTTGAGCAGATGTCGATCCTGCCTCGCTTTTGCTTTGTTGCCTCTACCAAGATGATTTCCCGTTTCTCTCTTCACTGGAGCACGCAGACACAGCCAACGCACATCAAGTGTCAAGAGACACGCTCTGCTGAGCTCAACGCTTGTGCAGATGCACATGTGCGACGAAGTCAACACACGTGCTTGTGGAGAGAAAGAAAGGGACTCCCAGGCGTGTGGAGCGACGGGGAGAAAGAGCGGGCGCTGAGGAACACAGTTTCAAACAGACTGTCTCCACACAAACAGGCACCTGTCTGCAGGTATCCTAGATCTTGATTCTTGAACTTGAGGAAACACGCGTCTGAGCAAAACTCCCAAACGCTTCCAGGAAAGACACAGGCTCTCCCACAAGCACACAAGTGTTTGCCCTCAGCTATAGATCAGGGACAAGCCTGTGAAGAGATGCCCTGCTATTCTTTCGCCTTATGGCATCATGTGTTTCGTTCCTCTTGGAGATCGATTGTTAAAGGTCTTTCCTCGGGCGACTGTGAAGCATTTGCCAGCGGAGGAGAAGTAGCACGGAGCAGCATTCAGTACTGCCTACGAGTGTCTTTGCTACCCTACTAGCGGAGCTCCAAGAACAGGCACACATCTTCAGGTACCTTCCAAATGTGGATTCCCCTGCAGCCCCGTAGGCGGGCGTGCAGTACGCCAACCGTCAACGGACGTTTTTCCCCTCAAGCCTGTCAGGACGTTGCTCGTCCGTCTTTCCCTCAATAGATGGGAGTAGGCGCGCTTGCGGATGTGTGCGTGTGTGTGGCCACGCGTTTGCTTAGGCATCAGTGTGTGAAAAGGTAGGTGCTTTTCTCTAGCTGCGTGTGCGTGCACGTGGTGCTGGGTGCACATCCCTGGGTGCTCGTGGAAAGGTTTCTGCATGGTTTTCGCTGAGGAATCGTGTGTGTGCACATGGACAAAGAGAAGGCGCAGCAACCAGGTTCCAGCGCCGAAGAAGGCAAAAGGCGAGGTTTCCGGCGCTATCTCCTTCTCTCCCCAGAGCTAGTCGCGCAAAGCAAGCCGCTAAGCCGGCGACCGGCAAGAGAGCTACAACGAAGCATGCCGAACGGAGAAAATAGCAGCAGCTCATCTGTTCACACCTTGTTTCTGCCATGTGCTTGAACGCCAAGACGTTCGCGCTTCTGTGAGATGAAAGACGTCCTTCTGCATATGTGGTTGCTCACACCGGTGCACTTGTTAGTGTATCCATTCAGTCCTGGGCTGCGGGGCATTCAGAAGTGGCTCTGTGGAGACGTCTGCATAGAGGCAGCTGTCAGAACACGCACACTCGATTGTTCACCAAAACATATGCAGACGCGTCCTTAGCCTGTAGATTTGGATGCACAGAGTTCCCTGTGTTCGCAAGAGACAAGGGAATCGCGTCTGTACGCACAGAAGCAATAGCGGACCATTTCCCTCGGAGTGAACGCGAAAGAGCCGTCTATATACTCGCAGACACGGGAACGTGCCTCAATGCGGTCACAGAGGCGGCAGCTTTTGCACAGATGCTCCTGGTGATTCTGGCACTTTCCAGGCACACTCCTGAAAGTCGCGCACACTGCTGTTCACTCGCTAAACGACCTCTTGGGAAACACGTCTCCGGTCGACGGACCGCTCAGATTGCTTCTCGTGTAACTGTGAACTGTGTCAGCGCAGGGAATCCGTCTCTGTTGAGCAGATGTCGATCCTGCCTCGCTTTTGCTTTGTTGGCTCTACCAAGATGATTTCCCGTTTCTCTCTTCACTGGAGCACGCAGACACAGCCAACGCACATCAAGTGTCAAGAGACACGCTCTGCTGAGCTCAACGCTTGTGCAGATGCACATGTGCGACGAAGTCAACACACGTGCTTGTGGAGAGAAAGAAAGGGACTCCCAGGCGTGTGGAGCGACGGGGAGAAAGAGCGGGCGCTGAGGAACACAGTTTCAAACAGACTGTCTCCACACAAACAGGCACCTGTCTGCAGGTATCCTAGATCTTGATTCTTGAACTTGAGGAAACACGCGTCTGAGCAAAACTCCCAAACGCTTCCAGGAAAGACACAGGCTCTCCCACAAGCACACAAGTGTTTGCCCTCAGCTATAGATCAGGGACAAGCCTGTGAAGAGATGCCCTGCTATTCTTTCGCCTTATGGCATCATGTGTTTCGTTCCTCTTGGAGATCGATTGTTAAAGGTCTTTCCTCGGGCGACTGTGAAGCATTTGCCAGCGGAGGAGAAGTAGCACGGAGCAGCATTCAGTACTGCCTACGAGTGTCTTTGCTACCCTACTAGCGGAGCTCCAAGAACAGGCACACATCTTCAGGTACCTTCCAAATGTGGATTCCCCTGCAGCCCCGTAGGCGGGCGTGCAGTACGCCAACCGTCAACGGACGTTTTTCCCCTCAAGCCTGTCAGGACGTTGCTCGTCCGTCTTTCCCTCAATAGATGGGAGTAGGCGCGCTTGCGGATGTGTGCGTGTGTGTGGCCACGCGTTTGCTTAGGCATCAGTGTGTGAAAAGGTAGGTGCTTTTCTCTAGCTGCGTGTGCGTGCACGTGGTGCTGGGTGCACATCCCTGGGTGCTCGTGGAAAGGTTTCTGCATGGTTTTCGCTGAGGAATCGTGTGTGTGCACATGGACAAAGAGAAGGCGCAGCAACCAGGTTCCAGCGCCGAAGAAGGCAAAAGGCGAGGTTTCCGGCGCTATCTCCTTCTCTCCCCAGAGCTAGTCGCGCAAAGCAAGCCGCTAAGCCGGCGACCGGCAAGAGAGCTACAACGAAGCATGCCGAACGGAGAAAATAGCAGCAGCTCATCTGTTCACACCTTGTTTCTGCCATGTGCTTGAACGCCAAGACGTTCGCGCTTCTGTGAGATGAAAGACGTCCTTCTGCATATGTGGTTGCTCACACCGGTGCACTTGTTAGTGTATCCATTCAGTCCTGGGCTGCGGGGCATTCAGAAGTGGCTCTGTGGAGACGTCTGCATAGAGGCAGCTGTCAGAACACGCACACTCGATTGTTCACCAAAACATATGCAGACGCGTCCTTAGCCTGTAGATTTGGATGCACAGAGTTCCCTGTGTTCGCAAGAGACAAGGGAATCGCGTCTGTGCGCACAGAAGCAATAGCGGACCGTTTCCCTCGGAGTGAACGCGAAAGAGCCGTCTATATACTCGCAGACACGGGAACGTGCCTCAATGCGGTCACAGAGGCGGCAGCTTTTGCACAGATGCTCCTGGTGATTCTGGCACTTTCCAGGCACACTCCTGAAAGTCGCGCACACTGCTGTTCACTCGCTAAACGACCTCTTGGGAAACACGTCTCTGGTCGACGGACCGCTCAGATTGCTTCTCGTGTAACTGTGAACTGTGTCAGCGCAGGGAATCCGTCTCTGTTGAGCAGATGTCGATCCTGCCTCGCTTTTGCTTTGTTGCCTCTACCAAGATGATTTCCCGTTTCTCTCTTCACTGGAGCACGCAGACACAGCCAACGCACATCAAGTGTCAAGAGACACGCTCTGCTGAGCTCAACGCTTGTGCAGATGCACATGTGCGACGAAGTCAACACACGTGCTTGTGGAGAGAAAGAAAGGGACTCCCAGGCGTGTGGAGCGACGGGGAGAAAGAGCGGGCGCTGAGGAACACAGTTTCAAACAGACTGTCTCCACACAAACAGGCACCTGTCTGCAGGTATCCTAGATCTTGATTCTTGAACTTGAGGAAACACGCGTCTGAGCAAAACTCCCAAACGCTTCCAGGAAAGACACAGGCTCTCCCACAAGCACACAAGTGTTTGCCCTCAGCTATAGATCAGGGACAAGCCTGTGAAGAGATGCCCTGCTATTCTTTCGCCTTATGGCATCATGTGTTTCGTTCCTCTTGGAGATCGATTGTTAAAGGTCTTTCCTCGGGCGACTGTGAAGCATTTGCCAGCGGAGGAGAAGTAGCACGGAGCAGCATTCAGTACTGCCTACGAGTGTCTTTGCTACCCTACTAGCGGAGCTCCAAGAACAGGCACACATCTTCAGGTACCTTCCAAATGTGGATTCCCCTGCAGCCCCGTAGGCGGGCGTGCAGTACGCCAACCGTCAACGGACGTTTTTCCCCTCAAGCCTGTCAGGACGTTGCTCGTCCGTCTTTCCCTCAATAGATGGGAGTAGGCGCGCTTGCGGATGTGTGCGTGTGTGTGGCCACGCGTTTGCTTAGGCATCAGTGTGTGAAAAGGTAGGTGCTTTTCTCTAGCTGCGTGTGCGTGCACGTGGTGCTGGGTGCACATCCCTGGGTGCTCGTGGAAAGGTTTCTGCATGGTTTTCGCTGAGGAATCGTGTGTGTGCACATGGACAAAGAGAAGGCGCAGCAACCAGGTTCCAGCGCCGAAGAAGGCAAAAGGCGAGGTTTCCGGCGCTATCTCCTTCTCTCCCCAGAGCTAGTCGCGCAAAGCAAGCCGCTAAGCCGGCGACCGGCAAGAGAGCTACAACGAAGCATGCCGAACGGAGAAAATAGCAGCAGCTCATCTGTTCACACCTTGTTTCTGCCATGTGCTTGAACGCCAAGACGTTCGCGCTTCTGTGAGATGAAAGACGTCCTTCTGCATATGTGGTTGCTCACACCGGTGCACTTGTTAGTGTATCCATTCAGTCCTGGGCTGCGGGGCATTCAGAAGTGGCTCTGTGGAGACGTCTGCATAGAGGCAGCTGTCAGAACACGCACACTCGATTGTTCACCAAAACATATGCAGACGCGTCCTTAGCCTGTAGATTTGGATGCACAGAGTTCCCTGTGTTCGCAAGAGACAAGGGAATCGCGTCTGTACGCACAGAAGCAATAGCGGACCGTTTCCCTCGGAGTGAACGCGAAAGAGCCGTCTATATACTCGCAGACACGGGAACGTGCCTCAATGCGGTCACAGAGGCGGCAGCTTTTGCACAGATGCTCCTGGTGATTCTGGCACTTTCCAGGCACACTCCTGAAAGTCGCGCACACTGCTGTTCACTCGCTAAACGACCTCTTGGGAAACACGTCTCCGGTCGACGGACCGCTCAGATTGCTTCTCGTGTAACTGTGAACTGTGTCAGCGCAGGGAATCCGTCTCTGTTGAGCAGATGTCGATCCTGCCTCGCTTTTGCTTTGTTGCCTCTACCAAGATGATTTCCCGTTTCTCTCTTCACTGGAGCACGCAGACACAGCCAACGCACATCAAGTGTCAAGAGACACGCTCTGCTGAGCTCAACGCTTGTGCAGATGCACATGTGCGACGAAGTCAACACACGTGCTTGTGGAGAGAAAGAAAGGGACTCCCAGGCGTGTGGAGCGACGGGGAGAAAGAGCGGGCGCTGAGGAACACAGTTTCAAACAGACTGTCTCCACACAAACAGGCACCTGTCTGCAGGTATCCTAGATCTTGATTCTTGAACTTGAGGAAACACGCGTCTGAGCAAAACTCCCAAACGCTTCCAGGAAAGACACAGGCTCTCCCACAAGCACACAAGTGTTTGCCCTCAGCTATAGATCAGGGACAAGCCTGTGAAGAGATGCCCTGCTATTCTTTCGCCTTATGGCATCATGTGTTTCGTTCCTCTTGGAGATCGATTGTTAAAGGTCTTTCCTCGGGCGACTGTGAAGCATTTGCCAGCGGAGGAGAAGTAGCACGGAGCAGCATTCAGTACTGCCTACGAGTGTCTTTGCTACCCTACTAGCGGAGCTCCAAGAACAGGCACACATCTTCAGGTACCTTCCAAATGTGGATTCCCCTGCAGCCCCGTAGGCGGGCGTGCAGTACGCCAACCGTCAACGGACGTTTTTCCCCTCAAGCCTGTCAGGACGTTGCTCGTCCGTCTTTCCCTCAATAGATGGGAGTAGGCGCGCTTGCGGATGTGTGCGTGTGTGTGGCCACGCGTTTGCTTAGGCATCAGTGTGTGAAAAGGTAGGTGCTTTTCTCTAGCTGCGTGTGCGTGCACGTGGTGCTGGGTGCACATCCCTGGGTGCTCGTGGAAAGGTTTCTGCATGGTTTTCGCTGAGGAATCGTGTGTGTGCACATGGACAAAGAGAAGGCGCAGCAACCAGGTTCCAGCGCCGAAGAAGGCAAAAGGCGAGGTTTCCGGCGCTATCTCCTTCTCTCCCCAGAGCTAGTCGCGCAAAGCAAGCCGCTAAGCCGGCGACCGGCAAGAGAGCTACAACGAAGCATGCCGAACGGAGAAAATAGCAGCAGCTCATCTGTTCACACCTTGTTTCTGCCATGTGCTTGAACGCCAAGACGTTCGCGCTTCTGTGAGATGAAAGACGTCCTTCTGCATATGTGGTTGCTCACACCGGTGCACTTGTTAGTGTATCCATTCAGTCCTGGGCTGCGGGGCATTCAGAAGTGGCTCTGTGGAGACGTCTGCATAGAGGCAGCTGTCAGAACACGCACACTCGATTGTTCACCAAAACATATGCAGACGCGTCCTTAGCCTGTAGATTTGGATGCACAGAGTTCCCTGTGTTCGCAAGAGACAAGGGAATCGCGTCTGTGCGCACAGAAGCAATAGCGGACCGTTTCCCTCGGAGTGAACGCGAAAGAGCCGTCTATATACTCGCAGACACGGGAACGTGCCTCAATGCGGTCACAGAGGCGGCAGCTTTTGCACAGATGCTCCTGGTGATTCTGGCACTTTCCAGGCACACTCCTGAAAGTCGCGCACACTGCTGTTCACTCGCTAAACGACCTCTTGGGAAACACGTCTCCGGTCGACGGACCGCTCAGATTGCTTCTCGTGTAACTGTGAACTGTGTCAGCGCAGGGAATCCGTCTCTGTTGAGCAGATGTCGATCCTGCCTCGCTTTTGCTTTGTTGCCTCTACCAAGATGATTTCCCGTTTCTCTCTTCACTGGAGCACGCAGACACAGCCAACGCACATCAAGTGTCAAGAGACACGCTCTGCTGAGCTCAACGCTTGTGCAGATGCACATGTGCGACGAAGTCAACACACGTGCTTGTGGAGAGAAAGAAAGGGACTCCCAGGCGTGTGGAGCGATGGGGAGAAAGAGCGGGCGCTGAGGAACACAGTTTCAAACAGACTGTCTCCACACAAACAGGCACCTGTCTGCAGGTATCCTAGATCTTGATTCTTGAACTTGAGGAAACACGCGTCTGAGCAAAACTCCCAAACGCTTCCAGGAAAGACACAGGCTCTCCCACAAGCACACAAGTGTTTGCCCTCAGCTATAGATCAGGGACAAGCCTGTGAAGAGATGCCCTGCTATTCTTTCGCCTTATGGCATCATGTGTTTCGTTCCTCTTGGAGATGATTGTTAAACGTCTTTCCTAGGGCGACTGTGAAGCATTTGCCAGCGGAGGAGAAGTAGCACGGAGCAGCATTCAGTACTGCCTACGAGTGTCTTTGCTACCCTACTAGCGGAGCTCCAAGAACAGGCACACATCTTCAGGTACCTTCCAAATGTGGATTCCCCTGCAGCCCCGTAGGCGGGCGTGCAGTACGCCAACCGTCAACGGACGTTTTTCCCCTCAAGCCTGTCAGGACGTTGCTCGTCCGTCTTTCCCTCAATAGATGGGAGTAGGCGCGCTTGCGGATGTGTGCGTGTGTGTGGCCACGCGTTTGCTTAGGCATCAGTGTGTGAAAAGGTAGGTGCTTTTCTCTAGCTGCGTGTGCGTGCACGTGGTGCTGGGTGCACATCCCTGGGTGCTCGTGGAAAGGTTTCTGCATGGTTTTCGCTGAGGAATCGTGTGTGTGCACATGGACAAAGAGAAGGCGCAGCAACCAGGTTCCAGCGCCGAAGAAGGCAAAAGGCGAGGTTTCCGGCGCTATCTCCTTCTCTCCCCAGAGCTAGTCGCGCAAAGCAAGCCGCTAAGCCGGCGACCGGCAAGAGAGCTACAACGAAGCATGCCGAACGGAGAAAATAGCAGCAGCTCATCTGTTCACACCTTGTTTCTGCCATGTGCTTGAACGCCAAGACGTTCGCGCTTCTGTGAGATGAAAGACGTCCTTCTGCATATGTGGTTGCTCACACCGGTGCACTTGTTAGTGTATCCATTCAGTCCTGGGCTGCGGGGCATTCAGAAGTGGCTCTGTGGAGACGTCTGCATAGAGGCAGCTGTCAGAACACGCACACTCGATTGTTCACCAAAACATATGCAGACGCGTCCTTAGCCTGTAGATTTGGATGCACAGAGTTCCCTGTGTTCGCAAGAGACAAGGGAATCGCGTCTGTGCGCACAGAAGCAATAGCGGACCGTTTCCCTCGGAGTGAACGCGAAAGAGCCGTCTATATACTCGCAGACACGGGAACGTGCCTCAATGCGGTCACAGAGGCGGCAGCTTTTGCACAGATGCTCCTGGTGATTCTGGCACTTTCCAGGCACACTCCTGAAAGTCGCGCACACTGCTGTTCACTCGCTAAACGACCTCTTGGGAAACACGTCTCCGGTCGACGGACCGCTCAGATTGCTTCTCGTGTAACTGTGAACTGTGTCAGCGCAGGGAATCCGTCTCTGTTGAGCAGATGTCGATCCTGCCTCGCTTTTGCTTTGTTGCCTCTACCAAGATGATTTCCCGTTTCTCTCTTCACTGGAGCACGCAGACACAGCCAACGCACATCAAGTGTCAAGAGACACGCTCTGCTGAGCTCAACGCTTGTGCAGATGCACATGTGCGACGAAGTCAACACACGTGCTTGTGGAGAGAAAGAAAGGGACTCCCAGGCGTGTGGAGCGATGGGGAGAAAGAGCGGGCGCTGAGGAACACAGTTTCAAACAGACTGTCTCCACACAAACAGGCACCTGTCTGCAGGTATCCTAGATCTTGATTCTTGAACTTGAGGAAACACGCGTCTGAGCAAAACTCCCAAACGCTTCCAGGAAAGACACAGGCTCTCCCACAAGCACACAAGTGTTTGCCCTCAGCTATAGATCAGGGACAAGCCTGTGAAGAGATGCCCTGCTATTCTTTCGCCTTATGGCATCATGTGTTTCGTTCCTCTTGGAGATGATTGTTAAACGTCTTTCCTAGGGCGACTGTGAAGCATTTGCCAGCGGAGGAGAAGTAGCACGGAGCAGCATTCAGTACTGCCTACGAGTGTCTTTGCTACCCTACTAGCGGAGCTCCAAGAACAGGCACACATCTTCAGGTACCTTCCAAATGTGGATTCCCCTGCAGCCCCGTAGGCGGGCGTGCAGTACGCCAACCGTCAACGGACGTTTTTCCCCTCAAGCCTGTCAGGACGTTGCTCGTCCGTCTTTCCCTCAATAGATGGGAGTAGGCGCGCTTGCGGATGTGTGCGTGTGTGTGGCCACGCGTTTGCTTAGGCATCAGTGTGTGAAAAGGTAGGTGCTTTTCTCTAGCTGCGTGTGCGTGCACGTGGTGCTGGGTGCACATCCCTGGGTGCTCGTGGAAAGGTTTCTGCATGGTTTTCGCTGAGGAATCGTGTGTGTGCACATGGACAAAGAGAAGGCGCAGCAACCAGGTTCCAGCGCCGAAGAAGGCAAAAGGCGAGGTTTCCGGCGCTATCTCCTTCTCTCCCCAGAGCTAGTCGCGCAAAGCAAGCCGCTAAGCCGGCGACCGGCAAGAGAGCTACAACGAAGCATGCCGAACGGAGAAAATAGCAGCAGCTCATCTGTTCACACCTTGTTTCTGCCATGTGCTTGAACGCCAAGACGTTCGCGCTTCTGTGAGATGAAAGACGTCCTTCTGCATATGTGGTTGCTCACACCGGTGCACTTGTTAGTGTATCCATTCAGTCCTGGGCTGCGGGGCATTCAGAAGTGGCTCTGTGGAGACGTCTGCATAGAGGCAGCTGTCAGAACACGCACACTCGATTGTTCACCAAAACATATGCAGACGCGTCCTTAGCCTGTAGATTTGGATGCACAGAGTTCCCTGTGTTCGCAAGAGACAAGGGAATCGCGTCTGTGCGCACAGAAGCAATAGCGGACCGTTTCCCTCGGAGTGAACGCGAAAGAGCCGTCTATATACTCGCAGACACGCGAACGTGCCTCAATGCGGTCACAGAGGCAGCAGCTTTTGCACAGATGCTCCTGGTGATTCTGGCACTTTCCAGGCACACTCCTGAAAGTCGCGCACACTGCTGTTCACTCGCTAAACGACCTCTTGGGAAACACGTCTCCGGTCGACGGACCGCTCAGATTGCTTCTCGTGTAACTGTGAACTGTGTCAGCGCAGGGAATCCGTCTCTGTTGAGCAGATGTCAATCCTGCCTCGCTTTTGCTTTGTTGCCTCTACCAAGATGATTTCCCGTTTCTCTCTTCACTGGAGCAGGCAGACACAGCCAACGCACATCAAGTGTCAAGAGACACGCTCTGCTGAGCTCAACGCTTGTGCAGATGCACATGTGCGACGAAGTCAACACACGTGCTTGTGGAGAGAAAGAAAGGGACTCCCAGGCGTGTGGAGCGACGGGGAGAAAGAGCGGGCGCTGAGGAACACAGTTTCAAACAGACTGTCTCCACACAAACAGGCACCTGTCTGCAGGTATCCTAGATCTTGATTCTTGAACTTGAGGAAACACGCGTCTGAGCAAAACTCCCAAACGCTTCCAGGAAAGACACAGGCTCTCCCACAAGCACACAAGTGTTTGCCCTCAGCTATAGATCAGGGACAAGCCTGTGAAGAGCAACCAAAGAGCTCGTCCGTCTTTCTCTCAATAGATGGGAGTAGGCGCGCTTGCGGATGTGTGCGTGTGTGTGGCCACGCGTTTGCTTAGGCATCAGTGTGTGAAAAGGTAGGTGCTTTTCTCTAGCTGCGTGTGCGTGCACGTGGTGCTGGGTGCACATCCCTGGGTGCTCGTGGAAAGGTTTCTGCATGGTTTTCGCTGAGGAATCGTGTGTGTGCACATGGACAAAGAGAAGGCGCAGCAACCAGGTTCCAGCGCCGAAGAAGGCAAAAGGCGAGGTTTCCGGCGCTATCTCCTTCTCTCCCCAGAGCTAGTCGCGCAAAGCAAGCCGCTAAGCCGGCGACCGGCAAGAGAGCTACAACGAAGCATGCCGAACGGAGAAAATAGCAGCAGCTCATCTGTTCACACCTTGTTTCTGCCATGTGCTTGAACGCCAAGACGTTCGCGCTTCTGTGAGATGAAAGACATCCTTCTGCATATGTGGTTGCTCACACCGGTGCACTTGTTAGTGTATCCATTCAGTCCTGGGCTGCGGGGCATTCAGAAGTGGCTCTGTGGAGACGTCTGCATAGAGGCAGCTGTCAGAACACGCACACTCGATTGTTCACCAAAACATATGCAGACGCGTCCTTAGCCTGTAGATTTGGATGCACAGAGTTCCCTGTGTTCGCAAGAGACAAGGGAATCGCGTCTGTGCGCACAGAAGCAATAGCGGACCGTTTCCCTCGGAGTGAACGCGAAAGAGCCGTCTATATACTCGCAGACACGCGAACGTGCCTCAATGCGGTCACAGAGGCAGCAGCTTTTGCACAGATGCTCCTGGTGATTCTGGCACTTTCCAGGCACACTCCTGAAAGTCGCGCACACTGCTGTTCACTCGCTAAACGACCTCTTGGGAAACACGTCTCCGGTCGACGGACCGCTCAGATTGCTTCTCGTGTAACTGTGAACTGTGTCAGCGCAGGGAATCCGTCTCTGTTGAGCAGATGTCAATCCTGCCTCGCTTTTGCTTTGTTGCCTCTACCAAGATGATTTCCCGTTTCTCTCTTCACTGGAGCAGGCAGACACAGCCAACGCACATCAAGTGTCAAGAGACACGCTCTGCTGAGCTCAACGCTTGTGCAGATGCACATGTGCGACGAAGTCAACACACGTGCTTGTGGAGAGAAAGAAAGGGACTCCCAGGCGTGTGGAGCGACGGGGAGAAAGAGCGGGCGCTGAGGAACACAGTTTCAAACAGACTGTCTCCACACAAACAGGCACCTGTCTGCAGGTATCCTAGATCTTGATTCTTGAACTTGAGGAAACACGCGTCTGAGCAAAACTCCCAAACGCTTCCAGGAAAGACACAGGCTCTCCCACAAGCACACAAGTGTTTGCCCTCAGCTATAGATCAGGGACAAGCCTGTGAAGAGATGCCCTGCTATTCTTTCGCCTTATGGCATCATGTGTTTCGTTCCTCTTGGAGATCGATTGTTAAACGTCTTTCCTAGGGCGACTGTGAAGCATTTGCCAGCGGAGGAGAAGTAGCACGGAGCAGCATTCAGTACTGCCTACGAGTGTCTTTGCTACCCTACTAGCGGAGCTCCAAGAACAGGCACACATCTTCAGGTACCTTCCAAATGTGGATTCCCCTGCAGCCCCGTAGGCGGGCGTGCAGTACGCCAACCGTCAACGGACGTTTTTCCCCTCAAGCCTGTCAGGACGTTGCTCGTCCGTCTTTCCCTCAATAGATGGGAGTAGGCGCGCTTGCGGATGTGTGCGTGTGTGTGGCCACGCGTTTGCTTAGGCATCAGTGTGTGAAAAGGTAGGTGCTTTTCTCTAGCTGCGTGTGCGTGCACGTGGTGCTGGGTGCACATCCCTGGGTGCTCGTGGAAAGGTTTCTGCATGGTTTTCGCTGAGGAATCGTGTGTGTGCACATGGACAAAGAGAAGGCGCAGCAACCAGGTTCCAGCGCCGAAGAAGGCAAAAGGCGAGGTTTCCGGCGCTATCTCCTTCTCTCCCCAGAGCTAGTCGCGCAAAGCAAGCCGCTAAGCCGGCGACCGGCAAGAGAGCTACAACGAAGCATGCCGAACGGAGAAAATAGCAGCAGCTCATCTGTTCACACCTTGTTTCTGCCATGTGCTTGAACGCCAAGACGTTCGCGCTTCTGTGAGATGAAAGACGTCCTTCTGCATATGTGGTTGCTCACACCGGTGCACTTGTTAGTGTATCCATTCAGTCCGGGGCTGCGGGGCATTCAGAAGTGGCTCTGTGGAGACGTCTGCATAGAGGCAGCTGTCAGAACACGCACACTCGATTGTTCACCAAAACATATGCAGACGCGTCCTTAGCCTGTAGATTTGGATGCACAGAGTTCCCTGTGTTCGCAAGAGACAAGGGAATCGCGTCTGTACGCACAGAAGCAATAGCGGACCGTTTCCCTCGGAGTGAACGCGAAAGAGCCGTCTATATACTCGCAGACACGGGAACGTGCCTCAATGCGGTCACAGAGGCGGCAGCTTTTGCACAGATGCTCCTGGTGATTCTGGCACTTTCCAGGCACACTCCTGAAAGTCGCGCACACTGCTGTTCACTCGCTAAACGACCTCTTGGGAAACACGTCTCCGGTCGACGGACCGCTCAGATTGCTTCTCGTGTAACTGTGAACTGTGTCAGCGCAGGGAATCCGTCTCTGTTGAGCAGATGTCGATCCTGCCTCGCTTTTGCTTTGTTGCCTCTACCAAGATGATTTCCCGTTTCTCTCTTCACTGGAGCACGCAGACACAGCCAACGCACATCAAGTGTCAAGAGACACGCTCTGCTGAGCTCAACGCTTGTGCAGATGCACATGTGCGACGAAGTCAACACACGTGCTTGTGGAGAGAAAGAAAGGGACTCCCAGGCGTGTGGAGCGATGGGGAGAAAGAGCGGGCGCTGAGGAACACAGTTTCAAACAGACTGTCTCCACACAAACAGGCACCTGTCTGCAGGTATCCTAGATCTTGATTCTTGAACTTGAGGAAACACGCGTCTGAGCAAAACTCCCAAACGCTTCCAGGAAAGACACAGGCTCTCCCACAAGCACACAAGTGTTTGCCCTCAGCTATAGATCAGGGACAAGCCTGTGAAGAGATGCCCTGCTATTCTTTCGCCTTATGGCATCATGTGTTTCGTTCCTCTTGGAGATGATTGTTAAACGTCTTTCCTAGGGCGACTGTGAAGCATTTGCCAGCGGAGGAGAAGTAGCACGGAGCAGCATTCAGTACTGCCTACGAGTGTCTTTGCTACCCTACTAGCGGAGCTCCAAGAACAGGCACACATCTTCAGGTACCTTCCAAATGTGGATTCCCCTGCAGCCCCGTAGGCGGGCGTGCAGTACGCCAACCGTCAACGGACGTTTTTCCCCTCAAGCCTGTCAGGACGTTGCTCGTCCGTCTTTCCCTCAATAGATGGGAGTAGGCGCGCTTGCGGATGTGTGCGTGTGTGTGGCCACGCGTTTGCTTAGGCATCAGTGTGTGAAAAGGTAGGTGCTTTTCTCTAGCTGCGTGTGCGTGCACGTGGTGCTGGGTGCACATCCCTGGGTGCTCGTGGAAAGGTTTCTGCATGGTTTTCGCTGAGGAATCGTGTGTGTGCACATGGACAAAGAGAAGGCGCAGCAACCAGGTTCCAGCGCCGAAGAAGGCAAAAGGCGAGGTTTCCGGCGCTATCTCCTTCTCTCCCCAGAGCTAGTCGCGCAAAGCAAGCCGCTAAGCCGGCGACCGGCAAGAGAGCTACAACGAAGCATGCCGAACGGAGAAAATAGCAGCAGCTCATCTGTTCACACCTTGTTTCTGCCATGTGCTTGAACGCCAAGACGTTCGCGCTTCTGTGAGATGAAAGACGTCCTTCTGCATATGTGGTTGCTCACACCGGTGCACTTGTTAGTGTATCCATTCAGTCCTGGGCTGCGGGGCATTCAGAAGTGGCTCTGTGGAGACGTCTGCATAGAGGCAGCTGTCAGAACACGCACACTCGATTGTTCACCAAAACATATGCAGACGCGTCCTTAGCCTGTAGATTTGGATGCACAGAGTTCCCTGTGTTCGCAAGAGACAAGGGAATCGCGTCTGTGCGCACAGAAGCAATAGCGGACCGTTTCCCTCGGAGTGAACGCGAAAGAGCCGTCTATATACTCGCAGACACGCGAACGTGCCTCAATGCGGTCACAGAGGCAGCAGCTTTTGCACAGATGCTCCTGGTGATTCTGGCACTTTCCAGGCACACTCCTGAAAGTCGCGCACACTGCTGTTCACTCGCTAAACGACCTCTTGGGAAACACGTCTCCGGTCGACGGACCGCTCAGATTGCTTCTCGTGTAACTGTGAACTGTGTCAGCGCAGGGAATCCGTCTCTGTTGAGCAGATGTCAATCCTGCCTCGCTTTTGCTTTGTTGCCTCTACCAAGATGATTTCCCGTTTCTCTCTTCACTGGAGCACGCAGACACAGCCAACGCACATCAAGTGTCAAGAGACACGCTCTGCTGAGCTCAACGCTTGTGCAGATGCACATGTGCGACGAAGTCAACACACGTGCTTGTGGAGAGAAAGAAAGGGACTCCCAGGCGTGTGGAGCGACGGGGAGAAAGAGCGGGCGCTGAGGAACACAGTTTCAAACAGACTGTCTCCACACAAACAGGCACCTGTCTGCAGGTATCCTAGATCTTGATTCTTGAACTTGAGGAAACACGCGTCTGAGCAAAACTCCCAAACGCTTCCAGGAAAGACACAGGCTCTCCCACAAGCACACAAGTGTTTGCCCTCAGCTATAGATCAGGGACAAGCCTGTGAAGAGCAACCAAAGAGCTCGTCCGTCTTTCTCTCAATAGATGGGAGTAGGCGCGCTTGCGGATGTGTGCGTGTGTGTGGCCACGCGTTTGCTTAGGCATCAGTGTGTGAAAAGGTAGGTGCTTTTCTCTAGCTGCGTGTGCGTGCACGTGGTGCTGGGTGCACATCCCTGGGTGCTCGTGGAAAGGTTTCTGCATGGTTTTCGCTGAGGAATCGTGTGTGTGCACATGGACAAAGAGAAGGCGCAGCAACCAGGTTCCAGCGCCGAAGAAGGCAAAAGGCGAGGTTTCCGGCGCTATCTCCTTCTCTCCCCAGAGCTAGTCGCGCAAAGCAAGCCGCTAAGCCGGCGACCGGCAAGAGAGCTACAACGAAGCATGCCGAACGGAGAAAATAGCAGCAGCTCATCTGTTCACACCTTGTTTCTGCCATGTGCTTGAACGCCAAGACGTTCGCGCTTCTGTGAGATGAAAGACGTCCTTCTGCATATGTGGTTGCTCACACCGGTGCACTTGTTAGTGTATCCATTCAGTCCTGGGCTGCGGGGCATTCAGAAGTGGCTCTGTGGAGACGTCTGCATAGAGGCAGCTGTCAGAACACGCACACTCGATTGTTCACCAAAACATATGCAGACGCGTCCTTAGCCTGTAGATTTGGATGCACAGAGTTCCCTGTGTTCGCAAGAGACAAGGGAATCGCGTCTGTGCGCACAGAAGCAATAGCGGACCGTTTCCCTCGGAGTGAACGCGAAAGAGCCGTCTATATACTCGCAGACACGCGAACGTGCCTCAATGCGGTCACAGAGGCAGCAGCTTTTGCACAGATGCTCCTGGTGATTCTGGCACTTTCCAGGCACACTCCTGAAAGTCGCGCACACTGCTGTTCACTCGCTAAACGACCTCTTGGGAAACACGTCTCCGGTCGACGGACCGCTCAGATTGCTTCTCGTGTAACTGTGAACTGTGTCAGCGCAGGGAATCCGTCTCTGTTGAGCAGATGTCAATCCTGCCTCGCTTTTGCTTTGTTGCCTCTACCAAGATGATTTCCCGTTTCTCTCTTCACTGGAGCACGCAGACACAGCCAACGCACATCAAGTGTCAAGAGACACGCTCTGCTGAGCTCAACGCTTGTGCAGATGCACATGTGCGACGAAGTCAACACACGTGCTTGTGGAGAGAAAGAAAGGGACTCCCAGGCGTGTGGAGCGACGGGGAGAAAGAGCGGGCGCTGAGGAACACAGTTTCAAACAGACTGTCTCCACACAAACAGGCACCTGTCTGCAGGTATCCTAGATCTTGATTCTTGAACTTGAGGAAACACGCGTCTGAGCAAAACTCCCAAACGCTTCCAGGAAAGACACAGGCTCTCCCACAAGCACACAAGTGTTTGCCCTCAGCTATAGATCAGGGACAAGCCTGTGAAGAGATGCCCTGCTATTCTTTCGCCTTATGGCATCATGTGTTTCGTTCCTCTTGGAGATCGATTGTTAAACGTCTTTCCTAGGGCGACTGTGAAGCATTTGCCAGCGGAGGAGAAGTAGCACGGAGCAGCATTCAGTACTGCCTACGAGTGTCTTTGCTACCCTACTAGCGGAGCTCCAAGAACAGGCACACATCTTCAGGTACCTTCCAAATGTGGATTCCCCTGCAGCCCCGTAGGCGGGCGTGCAGTACGCCAACCGTCAACGGACGTTTTTCCCCTCAAGCCTGTCAGGACGTTGCTCGTCCGTCTTTCCCTCAATAGATGGGAGTAGGCGCGCTTGCGGATGTGTGCGTGTGTGTGGCCACGCGTTTGCTTAGGCATCAGTGTGTGAAAAGGTAGGTGCTTTTCTCTAGCTGCGTGTGCGTGCACGTGGTGCTGGGTGCACATCCCTGGGTGCTCGTGGAAAGGTTTCTGCATGGTTTTCGCTGAGGAATCGTGTGTGTGCACATGGACAAAGAGAAGGCGCAGCAACCAGGTTCCAGCGCCGAAGAAGGCAAAAGGCGAGGTTTCCGGCGCTATCTCCTTCTCTCCCCAGAGCTAGTCGCGCAAAGCAAGCCGCTAAGCCGGCGACCGGCAAGAGAGCTACAACGAAGCATGCCGAACGGAGAAAATAGCAGCAGCTCATCTGTTCACACCTTGTTTCTGCCATGTGCTTGAACGCCAAGACGTTCGCGCTTCTGTGAGATGAAAGACGTCCTTCTGCATATGTGGTTGCTCACACCGGTGCACTTGTTAGTGTATCCATTCAGTCCTGGGCTGCGGGGCATTCAGAAGTGGCTCTGTGGAGACGTCTGCATAGAGGCAGCTGTCAGAACACGCACACTCGATTGTTCACCAAAACATACGCAGACGCGTCCTTAGCCTGTAGATTTGGATGCACAGAGTTCCCTGTGTTCGCAAGAGACAAGGGAATCGCGTCTGTACGCACAGAAGCAATAGCGGACCGTTGCCCTCGGAGTGAACGCGAAAGAGCCGTCTATATACTCGCAGACACGCGAACGTGCCTCAATGCGGTCACAGAGGCAGCAGCTTTTGCACAGATGCTCCTGGTGATTCTGGCACTTTCCAGGCACACTCCTGAAAGTCGCGCACACTGCTGTTCACTCGCTAAACGACCTCTTGGGAAACACGTCTGCGGTCGACGGACCGCTCAGATTGCTTCTCGTGTAACTGTGAACTGTGTCAGCGCAGGGAATCCGTCTCTGTTGAGCAGATGTCAATCCTGCCTCGCTTTTGCTTTGTTGCCTCTACCAAGATGATTTCCCGTTTCTCTCTTCACTGGAGCAGGCAGACACAGCCAACGCACATCAAGTGTCAAGAGACACGCTCTGCTGAGCTCAACGCTTGTGCAGATGCACATGTGCGACGAAGTCAACACACGTGCTTGTGGAGAGAAAGAAAGGGACTCCCAGGCGTGTGGAGCGACGGGGAGAAAGAGCGGGCGCTGAGGAACACAGTTTCAAACAGACTGTCTCCACACAAACAGGCACCTGTCTGCGGGTATCCTAGATCTTGATTCTTGAACTTGAGGAAACACGCGTCTGAGCAAAACTCCCAAACGCTTCCAGGAAAGACACAGGCTCTCCCACAAGCACACAAGTGTTTGCCCTCAGCTATAGATCAGGGACAAGCCTGTGAAGAGATGCCCTGCTATTCTTTCGCCTTATGGCATCATGTGTTTCGTTCCTCTTGGAGATCGATTGTTAAACGTCTTTCCTCGGGCGACTGTGAAGCATTTGCCAGCGGAGGAGAAGTAGCATGGAGCAGCATTCAGTACTGCCTACGAGTGTCTTTGCTACCCTACTAGCGGAGCTCCAAGAACAGGCACACATCTTCAGGTACCTTCCAAATGTGGATTCCCCTGCAGCCCCGTAGGCGGGCGTGCAGTACGCCAACCGTCAACGGACGTTTTTCCCCTCAAGCCTGTCAGGACGTTGCTCGTCCGTCTTTCCCTCAATAGATGGGAGTAGGCGCGCTTGCGGATGTGTGCGTGTGTGTGGCCACGCGTTTGCTTAGGCATCAGTGTGTGAAAAGGTAGGTGCTTTTCTCTAGCTGCGTGTGCGTGCACGTGGTGCTGGGTGCACATCCCTGGGTGCTCGTGGAAAGGTTTCTGCATGGTTTTCGCTGAGGAATCGTGTGTGTGCACATGGACAAAGAGAAGGCGCAGCAACCAGGTTCCAGCGCCGAAGAAGGCAAAAGGCGAGGTTTCCGGCGCTATCTCCTTCTCTCCCCAGAGCTAGTCGCGCAAAGCAAGCCGCTAAGCCGGCGACCGGCAAGAGAGCTACAACGAAGCATGCCGAACGGAGAAAATAGCAGCAGCTCATCTGTTCACACCTTGTTTCTGCCATGTGCTTGAACGCCAAGACGTTCGCGCTTCTGTGAGATGAAAGACGTCCTTCTGCATATGTGGTTGCTCACACCGGTGCACTTGTTAGTGTATCCATTCAGTCCTGGGCTGCGGGGCATTCAGAAGTGGCTCTGTGGAGACGTCTGCATAGAGGCAGCTGTCAGAACACGCACACTCGATTGTTCACCAAAACATATGCAGACGCGTCCTTAGCCTGTAGATTTGGATGCACAGAGTTCCCTGTGTTCGCAAGAGACAAGGGAATCGCGTCTGTGCGCACAGAAGCAATAGCGGACCGTTTCCCTCGGAGTGAACGCGAAAGAGCCGTCTATATACTCGCAGACACGCGAACGTGCCTCAATGCGGTCACAGAGGCAGCAGCTTTTGCACAGATGCTCCTGGTGATTCTGGCACTTTCCAGGCACACTCCTGAAAGTCGCGCACACTGCTGTTCACTCGCTAAACGACCTCTTGGGAAACACGTCTCCGGTCGACGGACCGCTCAGATTGCTTCTCGTGTAACTGTGAACTGTGTCAGCGCAGGGAATCCGTCTCTGTTGAGCAGATGTCAATCCTGCCTCGCTTTTGCTTTGTTGCCTCTACCAAGATGATTTCCCGTTTCTCTCTTCACTGGAGCAGGCAGACACAGCCAACGCACATCAAGTGTCAAGAGACACGCTCTGCTGAGCTCAACGCTTGTGCAGATGCACATGTGCGACGAAGTCAACACACGTGCTTGTGGAGAGAAAGAAAGGGACTCCCAGGCGTGTGGAGCGACGGGGAGAAAGAGCGGGCGCTGAGGAACACAGTTTCAAACAGACTGTCTCCACACAAACAGGCACCTGTCTGCAGGTATCCTAGATCTTGATTCTTGAACTTGAGGAAACACGCGTCTGAGCAAAACTCCCAAACGCTTCCAGGAAAGACACAGGCTCTCCCACAAGCACACAAGTGTTTGCCCTCAGCTGTAGATCAGGGACAAGCCTGTGAAGAGATGCCCTGCTATTCTTTCGCCTTATGGCATCATGTGTTTCGTTCCTCTTGGAGATCGATTGTTAAACGTCTTTCCTAGGGCGACTGTGAAGCATTTGCCAGCGGAGGAGAAGTAGCACGGAGCAGCATTCAGTACTGCCTACGAGTGTCTTTGCTACCCTACTAGCGGAGCTCCAAGAACAGGCACACATCTTCAGGTACCTTCCAAATGTGGATTCCCCTGCAGCCCCGTAGGCGGGCGTGCAGTACGCCAACCGTCAACGGACGTTTTTCCCCTCAAGCCTGTCAGGACGTTGCTCGTCCGTCTTTCCCTCAATAGATGGGAGTAGGCGCGCTTGCGGATGTGTGCGTGTGTGTGGCCACGCGTTTGCTTAGGCATCAGTGTGTGAAAAGGTAGGTGCTTTTCTCTAGCTGCGTGTGCGTGCACGTGGTGCTGGGTGCACATCCCTGGGTGCTCGTGGAAAGGTTTCTGCATGGTTTTCGCTGAGGAATCGTGTGTGTGCACATGGACAAAGAGAAGGCGCAGCAACCAGGTTCCAGCGCCGAAGAAGGCAAAAGGCGAGGTTTCCGGCGCTATCTCCTTCTCTCCCCAGAGCTAGTCGCGCAAAGCAAGCCGCTAAGCCGGCGACCGGCAAGAGAGCTACAACGAAGCATGCCGAACGGAGAAAATAGCAGCAGCTCATCTGTTCACACCTTGTTTCTGCCATGTGCTTGAACGCCAAGACGTTCGCGCTTCTGTGAGATGAAAGGCGTCCTTCTGCATATGTGGTTGCTCACACCGGTGCACTTGTTAGTGTATCCATTCAGTCCTGGGCTGCGGGGCATTCAGAAGTGGCTCTGTGGAGACGTCTGCATAGAGGCAGCTGTCAGAACACGCACACTCGATTGTTCACCAAAACATATGCAGACGCGTCCTTAGCCTGTAGATTTGGATGCACAGAGTTCCCTGTGTTCGCAAGAGACAAGGGAATCGCGTCTGTACGCACAGAAGCAATAGCGGACCGTTTCCCTCGGAGTGAACGCGAAAGAGCCGTCTATATACTCGCAGACACGGGAACGTGCCTCAATGCGGTCACAGAGGCAGCAGCTTTTGCACAGATGCTCCTGGTGATTCTGGCACTTTCCAGGCACACTCCTGAAAGTCGCGCACACTGCTGTTCACTCGCTAAACGACCTCTTGGGAAACACGTCTCCGGTCGACGGACCGCTCAGATTGCTTCTCGTGTAACTGTGAACTGTGTCAGCGCAGGGAATCCGTCTCTGTTGAGCAGATGTCAATCCTGCCTCGCTTTTGCTTTGTTGCCTCTACCAAGATGATTTCCCGTTTCTCTCTTCACTGGAGCAGGCAGACACAGCCAACGCACATCAAGTGTCAAGAGACACGCTATGCTGAGCTCAACGCTTGTGCAGATGCACATGTGCGACGAAGTCAACACACGTGCTTGTGGAGAGAAAGAAAGGGACTCCCAGGCGTGTGGAGCGACGGGGAGAAAGAGCGGGCGCTGAGGAACACAGTTTCAAACAGACTGTCTCCACACAAACAGGCACCTGTCTGCAGGTATCCTAGATCTTGATTCTTGAACTTGAGGAAACACGCGTCTGAGCAAAACTCCCAAACGCTTCCAGGAAAGACACAGGCTCTCCCACAAGCACACAAGTGTTTGCCCTCAGCTATAGATCAGGGACAAGCCTGTGAAGAGATGCCCTGCTATTCTTTCGCCTTATGGCATCATGTGTTTCGTTCCTCTTGGAGATCGATTGTTAAACGTCTTTCCTCGGGCGACTGTGAAGCATTTGCCAGCGGAGGAGAAGTAGCACGGAGCAGCATTCAGTACTGCCTACGAGTGTCTTTGCTACCCTACTAGCGGAGCTCCAAGAACAGGCACACATCTTCAGGTACCTTCCAAATGTGGATTCCCCTGCAGCCCCGTAGGCGGGCGTGCAGTACGCCAACCGTCAACGGACGTTTTTCCCCTCAAGCCTGTCAGGACGTTGCTCGTCCGTCTTTCCCTCAATAGATGGGAGTAGGCGCGCTTGCGGATGTGTGCGTGTGTGTGGCCACGCGTTTGCTTAGGCATCAGTGTGTGAAAAGGTAGGTGCTTTTCTCTAGCTGCGTGTGCGTGCACGTGGTGCTGGGTGCACATCCCTGGGTGCTCGTGGAAAGGTTTCTGCATGGTTTTCGCTGAGGAATCGTGTGTGTGCACATGGACAAAGAGAAGGCGCAGCAACCAGGTTCCAGCGCCGAAGAAGGCAAAAGGCGAGGTTTCCGGCGCTATCTCCTTCTCTCCCCAGAGCTAGTCGCGCAAAGCAAGCCGCTAAGCCGGCGACCGGCAAGAGAGCTACAACGAAGCATGCCGAACGGAGAAAATAGCAGCAGCTCATCTGTTCACACCTTGTTTCTGCCATGTGCTTGAACGCCAAGACGTTCGCGCTTCTGTGAGATGAAAGACGTCCTTCTGCATATGTGGTTGCTCACACCGGTGCACTTGTTAGTGTATCCATTCAGTCCTGGGCTGCGGGGCATTCAGAAGTGGCTCTGTGGAGACGTCTGCATAGAGGCAGCTGTCAGAACACGCACACTCGATTGTTCACCAAAACATACGCAGACGCGTCCTTAGCCTGTAGATTTGGATGCACAGAGTTCCCTGTGTTCGCAAGAGACAAGGGAATCGCGTCTGTACGCACAGAAGCAATAGCGGACCGTTGCCCTCGGAGTGAACGCGAAAGAGCCGTCTATATACTCGCAGACACGCGAACGTGCCTCAATGCGGTCACAGAGGCAGCAGCTTTTGCACAGATGCTCCTGGTGATTCTGGCACTTTCCAGGCACACTCCTGAAAGTCGCGCACACTGCTGTTCACTCGCTAAACGACCTCTTGGGAAACACGTCTCCGGTCGACGGACCGCTCAGATTGCTTCTCGTGTAACTGTGAACTGTGTCAGCGCAGGGAATCCGTCTCTGTTGAGCAGATGTCAATCCTGCCTCGCTTTTGCTTTGTTGCCTCTACCAAGATGATTTCCCGTTTCTCTCTTCACTGGAGCAGGCAGACACAGCCAACGCACATCAAGTGTCAAGAGACACGCTCTGCTGAGCTCAACGCTTGTGCAGATGCACATGTGCGACGAAGTCAACACACGTGCTTGTGGAGAGAAAGAAAGGGACTCCCAGGCGTGTGGAGCGACGGGGAGAAAGAGCGGGCGCTGAGGAACACAGTTTCAAACAGACTGTCTCCACACAAACAGGCACCTGTCTGCGGGTATCCTAGATCTTGATTCTTGAACTTGAGGAAACACGCGTCTGAGCAAAACTCCCAAACGCTTCCAGGAAAGACACAGGCTCTCCCACAAGCACACAAGTGTTTGCCCTCAGCTATAGATCAGGGACAAGCCTGTGAAGAGATGCCCTGCTATTCTTTCGCCTTATGGCATCATGTGTTTCGTTCCTCTTGGAGATCGATTGTTAAACGTCTTTCCTCGGGCGACTGTGAAGCATTTGCCAGCGGAGGAGAAGTAGCACGGAGCAGCATTCAGTACTGCCTACGAGTGTCTTTGCTACCCTACTAGCGGAGCTCCAAGAACAGGCACACATCTTCAGGTACCTTCCAAATGTGGATTCCCCTGCAGCCCCGTAGGCGGGCGTGCAGTACGCCAACCGTCAACGGACGTTTTTCCCCTCAAGCCTGTCAGGACGTTGCTCGTCCGTCTTTCCCTCAATAGATGGGAGTAGGCGCGCTTGCGGATGTGTGCGTGTGTGTGGCCACGCGTTTGCTTAGGCATCAGTGTGTGAAAAGGTAGGTGCTTTTCTCTAGCTGCGTGTGCGTGCACGTGGTGCTGGGTGCACATCCCTGGGTGCTCGTGGAAAGGTTTCTGCATGGTTTTCGCTGAGGAATCGTGTGTGTGCACATGGACAAAGAGAAGGCGCAGCAACCAGGTTCCAGCGCCGAAGAAGGCAAAAGGCGAGGTTTCCGGCGCTATCTCCTTCTCTCCCCAGAGCTAGTCGCGCAAAGCAAGCCGCTAAGCCGGCGACCGGCAAGAGAGCTACAACGAAGCATGCCGAACGGAGAAAATAGCAGCAGCTCATCTGTTCACACCTTGTTTCTGCCATGTGCTTGAACGCCAAGACGTTCGCGCTTCTGTGAGATGAAAGACGTCCTTCTGCATATGTGGTTGCTCACACCGGTGCACTTGTTAGTGTATCCATTCAGTCCTGGGCTGCGGGGCATTCAGAAGTGGCTCTGTGGAGACGTCTGCATAGAGGCAGCTGTCAGAACACGCACACTCGATTGTTCACCAAAACATATGCAGACGCGTCCTTAGCCTGTAGATTTGGATGCACAGAGTTCCCTGTGTTCGCAAGAGACAAGGGAATCGCGTCTGTGCGCACAGAAGCAATAGCGGACCGTTTCCCTCGGAGTGAACGCGAAAGAGCCGTCTATATACTCGCAGACACGCGAACGTGCCTCAATGCGGTCACAGAGGCAGCAGCTTTTGCACAGATGCTCCTGGTGATTCTGGCACTTTCCAGGCACACTCCTGAAAGTCGCGCACACTGCTGTTCACTCGCTAAACGACCTCTTGGGAAACACGTCTCCGGTCGACGGACCGCTCAGATTGCTTCTCGTGTAACTGTGAACTGTGTCAGCGCAGGGAATCCGTCTCTGTTGAGCAGATGTCAATCCTGCCTCGCTTTTGCTTTGTTGCCTCTACCAAGATGATTTCCCGTTTCTCTCTTCACTGGAGCAGGCAGACACAGCCAACGCACATCAAGTGTCAAGAGACACGCTCTGCTGAGCTCAACGCTTGTGCAGATGCACATGTGCGACGAAGTCAACACACGTGCTTGTGGAGAGAAAGAAAGGGACTCCCAGGCGTGTGGAGCGACGGGGAGAAAGAGCGGGCGCTGAGGAACACAGTTTCAAACAGACTGTCTCCACACAAACAGGCACCTGTCTGCAGGTATCCTAGATCTTGATTCTTGAACTTGAGGAAACACGCGTCTGAGCAAAACTCCCAAACGCTTCCAGGAAAGACACAGGCTCTCCCACAAGCACACAAGTGTTTGCCCTCAGCTATAGATCAGGGACAAGCCTGTGAAGAGATGCCCTGCTATTCTTTCGCCTTATGGCATCATGTGTTTCGTTCCTCTTGGAGATCGATTGTTAAACGTCTTTCCTAGGGCGACTGTGAAGCATTTGCCAGCGGAGGAGAAGTAGCACGGAGCAGCATTCAGTACTGCCTACGAGTGTCTTTGCTACCCTACTAGCGGAGCTCCAAGAACAGGCACACATCTTCAGGTACCTTCCAAATGTGGATTCCCCTGCAGCCCCGTAGGCGGGCGTGCAGTACGCCAACCGTCAACGGACGTTTTTCCCCTCAAGCCTGTCAGGACGTTGCTCGTCCGTCTTTCCCTCAATAGATGGGAGTAGGCGCGCTTGCGGATGTGTGCGTGTGTGTGGCCACGCGTTTGCTTAGGCATCAGTGTGTGAAAAGGTAGGTGCTTTTCTCTAGCTGCGTGTGCGTGCACGTGGTGCTGGGTGCACATCCCTGGGTGCTCGTGGAAAGGTTTCTGCATGGTTTTCGCTGAGGAATCGTGTGTGTGCACATGGACAAAGAGAAGGCGCAGCAACCAGGTTCCAGCGCCGAAGAAGGCAAAAGGCGAGGTTTCCGGCGCTATCTCCTTCTCTCCCCAGAGCTAGTCGCGCAAAGCAAGCCGCTAAGCCGGCGACCGGCAAGAGAGCTACAACGAAGCATGCCGAACGGAGAAAATAGCAGCAGCTCATCTGTTCACACCTTGTTTCTGCCATGTGCTTGAACGCCAAGACGTTCGCGCTTCTGTGAGATGAAAGACGTCCTTCTGCATATGTGGTTGCTCACACCGGTGCACTTGTTAGTGTATCCATTCAGTCCTGGGCTGCGGGGCATTCAGAAGTGGCTCTGTGGAGACGTCTGCATAGAGGCAGCTGTCAGAACACGCACACTCGATTGTTCACCAAAACATATGCAGACGCGTCCTTAGCCTGTAGATTTGGATGCACAGAGTTCCCTGTGTTCGCAAGAGACAAGGGAATCGCGTCTGTACGCACAGAAGCAATAGCGGACCGTTTCCCTCGGAGTGAACGCGAAAGAGCCGTCTATATACTCGCAGACACGGGAACGTGCCTCAATGCGGTCACAGAGGCAGCAGCTTTTGCACAGATGCTCCTGGTGATTCTGGCACTTTCCAGGCACACTCCTGAAAGTCGCGCACACTGCTGTTCACTCGCTAAACGACCTCTTGGGAAACACGTCTCCGGTCGACGGACCACTCAGATTGCTTCTCGTGTAACTGTGAACTGTGTCAGCGCAGGGAATCCGTCTCTGTTGAGCAGATGTCAATCCTGCCTCGCTTTTGCTTTGTTGCCTCTACCAAGATGATTTCCCGTTTCTCTCTTCACTGGAGCAGGCAGACACAGCCAACGCACATCAAGTGTCAAGAGACACGCTCTGCTGAGCTCAACGCTTGTGCAGATGCACATGTGCGACGAAGTCAACACACGTGCTTGTGGAGAGAAAGAAAGGGACTCCCAGGCGTGTGGAGCGACGGGGAGAAAGAGCGGGCGCTGAGGAACACAGTTTCAAACAGACTGTCTCCACACAAACAGGCACCTGTCTGCAGGTATCCTAGATCTTGATTCTTGAACTTGAGGAAACACGCGTCTGAGCAAAACTCCCAAACGCTTCCAGGAAAGACACAGGCTCTCCCACAAGCACACAAGTGTTTGCCCTCAGCTATAGATCAGGGACAAGCCTGTGAAGAGATGCCCTGCTATTCTTTCGCCTTATGGCATCATGTGTTTCGTTCCTCTTGGAGATCGATTGTTAAACGTCTTTCCTCGGGCGACTGTGAAGCATTTGCCAGCGGAGGAGAAGTAGCACGGAGCAGCATTCAGTACTGCCTACGAGTGTCTTTGCTACCCTACTAGCGGAGCTCCAAGAACAGGCACACATCTTCAGGTACCTTCCAAATGTGGATTCCCCTGCAGCCCCGTAGGCGGGCGTGCAGTACGCCAACCGTCAACGGACGTTTTTCCCCTCAAGCCTGTCAGGACGTTGCTCGTCCGTCTTTCCCTCAATAGATGGGAGTAGGCGCGCTTGCGGATGTGTGCGTGTGTGTGGCCACGCGTTTGCTTAGGCATCAGTGTGTGAAAAGGTAGGTGCTTTTCTCTAGCTGCGTGTGCGTGCACGTGGTGCTGGGTGCACATCCCTGGGTGCTCGTGGAAAGGTTTCTGCATGGTTTTCGCTGAGGAATCGTGTGTGTGCACATGGACAAAGAGAAGGCGCAGCAACCAGGTTCCAGCGCCGAAGAAGGCAAAAGGCGAGGTTTCCGGCGCTATCTCCTTCTCTCCCCAGAGCTAGTCGCGCAAAGCAAGCCGCTAAGCCGGCGACCGGCAAGAGAGCTACAACGAAGCATGCCGAACGGAGAAAATAGCAGCAGCTCATCTGTTCACACCTTGTTTCTGCCATGTGCTTGAACGCCAAGACGTTCGCGCTTCTGTGAGATGAAAGACGTCCTTCTGCATATGTGGTTGCTCACACCGGTGCACTTGTTAGTGTATCCATTCAGTCCTGGGCTGCGGGGCATTCAGAAGTGGCTCTGTGGAGACGTCTGCATAGAGGCAGCTGTCAGAACACGCACACTCGATTGTTCACCAAAACATATGCAGACGCGTCCTTAGCCTGTAGATTTGGATGCACAGAGTTCCCTGTGTTCGCAAGAGACAAGGGAATCGCGTCTGTGCGCACAGAAGCAATAGCGGACCGTTTCCCTCGGAGTGAACGCGAAAGAGCCGTCTATATACTCGCAGACACGCGAACGTGCCTCAATGCGGTCACAGAGGCAGCAGCTTTTGCACAGATGCTCCTGGTGATTCTGGCACTTTCCAGGCACACTCCTGAAAGTCGCGCACACTGCTGTTCACTCGCTAAACGACCTCTTGGGAAACACGTCTCCGGTCGACGGACCGCTCAGATTGCTTCTCGTGTAACTGTGAACTGTGTCAGCGCAGGGAATCCGTCTCTGTTGAGCAGATGTCAATCCTGCCTCGCTTTTGCTTTGTTGCCTCTACCAAGATGATTTCCCGTTTCTCTCTTCACTGGAGCAGGCAGACACAGCCAACGCACATCAAGTGTCAAGAGACACGCTCTGCTGAGCTCAACGCTTGTGCAGATGCACATGTGCGACGAAGTCAACACACGTGCTTGTGGAGAGAAAGAAAGGGACTCCCAGGCGTGTGGAGCGACGGGGAGAAAGAGCGGGCGCTGAGGAACACAGTTTCAAACAGACTGTCTCCACACAAACAGGCACCTGTCTGCAGGTATCCTAGATCTTGATTCTTGAACTTGAGGAAACACACGTCTGAGCAAAACTCCCAAACGCTTCCAGGAAAGACACAGGCTCTCCCACAAGCACACAAGTGTTTGCCCTCAGCTATAGATCAGGGACAAGCCTGTGAAGAGATGCCCTGCTATTCTTTCGCCTTATGGCATCATGTGTTTCGTTCCTCTTGGAGATCGATTGTTAAAGGTCTTTCCTCGGGCGACTGTGAAGCATTTGCCAGCGGAGGAGAAGTAGCACGGAGCAGCATTCAGTACTGCCTACGAGTGTCTTTGCTACCCTACTAGCGGAGCTCCAAGAACAGGCACACATCTTCAGGTACCTTCCAAATGTGGATTCCCCTGCAGCCCCGTAGGCGGGCGTGCAGTACGCCAACCGTCAACGGACGTTTTTCCCCTCAAGCCTGTCAGGACGTTGCTCGTCCGTCTTTCCCTCAATAGATGGGAGTAGGCGCGCTTGCGGATGTGTGCGTGTGTGTGGCCACGCGTTTGCTTAGGCATCAGTGTGTGAAAAGGTAGGTGCTTTTCTCTAGCTGCGTGTGCGTGCACGTGGTGCTGGGTGCACATCCCTGGGTGCTCGTGGAAAGGTTTCTGCATGGTTTTCGCTGAGGAATCGTGTGTGTGCACATGGACAAAGAGAAGGCGCAGCAACCAGGTTCCAGCGCCGAAGAAGGCAAAAGGCGAGGTTTCCGGCGCTATCTCCTTCTCTCCCCAGAGCTAGTCGCGCAAAGCAAGCCGCTAAGCCGGCGACCGGCAAGAGAGCTACAACGAAGCATGCCGAACGGAGAAAATAGCAGCAGCTCATCTGTTCACACCTTGTTTCTGCCATGTGCTTGAACGCCAAGACGTTCGCGCTTCTGTGAGATGAAAGACGTCCTTCTGCATATGTGGTTGCTCACACCGGTGCACTTGTTAGTGTATCCATTCAGTCCTGGGCTGCGGGGCATTCAGAAGTGGCTCTGTGGAGACGTCTGCATAGAGGCAGCTGTCAGAACACGCACACTCGATTGTTCACCAAAACATATGCAGACGCGTCCTTAGCCTGTAGATTTGGATGCACAGAGTTCCCTGTGTTCGCAAGAGACAAGGGAATCGCGTCTGTGCGCACAGAAGCAATAGCGGACCGTTTCCCTCGGAGTGAACGCGAAAGAGCCGTCTATATACTCGCAGACACGGGAACGTGCCTCAATGCGGTCACAGAGGCAGCAGCTTTTGCACAGATGCTCCTGGTGATTCTGGCACTTTCCAGGCACACTCCTGAAAGTCGCGCACACTGCTGTTCACTCGCTAAACGACCTCTTGGGAAACACGTCTCCGGTCGACGGACCGCTCAGATTGCTTCTCGTGTAACTGTGAACTGTGTCAGCGCAGGGAATCCGTCTCTGTTGAGCAGATGTCAATCCTGCCTCGCTTTTGCTTTGTTGCCTCTACCAAGATGATTTCCCGTTTCTCTCTTCACTGGAGCAGGCAGACACAGCCAACGCACATCAAGTGTCAAGAGACACGCTCTGCTGAGCTCAACGCTTGTGCAGATGCACATGTGCGACGAAGTCAACACACGTGCTTGTGGAGAGAAAGAAAGGGACTCCCAGGCGTGTGGAGCGACGGGGAGAAAGAGCGGGCGCTGAGGAACACAGTTTCAAACAGACTGTCTCCACACAAACAGGCACCTGTCTGCAGGTATCCTAGATCTTGATTCTTGAACTTGAGGAAACACGCGTCTGAGCAAAACTCCCAAACGCTTCCAGGAAAGACACAGGCTCTCCCACAAGCACACAAGTGTTTGCCCTCAGCTATAGATCAGGGACAAGCCTGTGAAGAGCAACCAAAGAGCTCGTCCGTCTTTCTCTCAGTAGATGGGAGTAGGCGCGCTTGCGGATGTGTGCGTGTGTGTGGCCACGCGTTTGCTTAGGCATCAGTGTGTGAAAAGGTAGGTGCTTTTCTCTAGCTGCGTGTGCGTGCACGTGGTGCTGGGTGCACATCCCTGGGTGCTCGTGGAAAGGTTTCTGCATGGTTTTCGCTGAGGAATCGTGTGTGTGCACATGGACAAAGAGAAGGCGCAGCAACCAGGTTCCAGCGCCGAAGAAGGCAAAAGGCGAGGTTTCCGGCGCTATCTCCTTCTCTCCCCAGAGCTAGTCGCGCAAAGCAAGCCGCTAAGCCGGCGACCGGCAAGAGAGCTACAACGAAGCATGCCGAACGGAGAAAATAGCAGCAGCTCATCTGTTCACACCTTGTTTCTGCCATGTGCTTGAACGCCAAGACGTTCGCGCTTCTGTGAGATGAAAGACGTCCTTCTGCATATGTGGTTGCTCACACCGGTGCACTTGTTAGTGTATCCATTCAGTCCTGGGCTGCGGGGCATTCAGAAGTGGCTCTGTGGAGACGTCTGCATAGAGGCAGCTGTCAGAACACGCACACTCGATTGTTCACCAAAACATATGCAGACGCGTCCTTAGCCTGTAGATTTGGATGCACAGAGTTCCCTGTGTTCGCAAGAGACAAGGGAATCGCGTCTGTTCGCACAGAAGCAATAGCGGACCGTTTCCCTCGGAGTGAACGCGAAAGAGCCGTCTATATACTCGCAGACACGCGAACGTGCCTCAATGCGGTCACAGAGGCAGCAGCTTTTGCACAGATGCTCCTGGTGATTCTGGCACTTTCCAGGCACACTCCTGAAAGTCGCGCACACTGCTGTTCACTCGCTAAACGACCTCTTGGGAAACACGTCTCCGGTCGACGGACCGCTCAGATTGCTTCTCGTGTAACTGTGAACTGTGTCAGCGCAGGGAATCCGTCTCTGTTGAGCAGATGTCAATCCTGCCTCGCTTTTGCTTTGTTGCCTCTACCAAGATGATTTCCCGTTTCTCTCTTCACTGGAGCAGGCAGACACAGCCAACGCACATCAAGTGTCAAGAGACACGCTCTGCTGAGCTCAACGCTTGTGCAGATGCACATGTGCGACGAAGTCAACACACGTGCTTGTGGAGAGAAAGAAAGGGACTCCCAGGCGTGTGGAGCGACGGGGAGAAAGAGCGGGCGCTGAGGAACACAGTTTCAAACAGACTGTCTCCACACAAACAGGCACCTGTCTGCAGGTATCCTAGATCTTGATTCTTGAACTTGAGGAAACACGCGTCTGAGCAAAACTCCCAAACGCTTCCAGGAAAGACACAGGCTCTCCCACAAGCACACAAGTGTTTGCCCTCAGCTATAGATCAGGGACAAGCCTGTGAAGAGATGCCCTGCTATTCTTTCGCCTTATGGCATCATGTGTTTCGTTCCTCTTGGAGATCGATTGTTAAACGTCTTTCCTCGGGCGACACTGAAGCATTTGCCAGCGGAGGAGAAGTAGCACGGAGCAGCATTCAGTACTGCCTACGAGTGTCTTTGCTACCCTACTAGCGGAGCTCCAAGAACAGGCACACATCTTCAGGTACCTTCCAAATGTGGATTCCCCTGCAGCCCCGTAGGCGGGCGTGCAGTACGCCAACCGTCAACGGACGTTTTTCCCCTCAAGCCTGTCAGGACGTTGCTCGTCCGTCTTTCCCTCAATAGATGGGAGTAGGCGCGCTTGCGGATGTGTGCGTGTGTGTGGCCACGCGTTTGCTTAGGCATCAGTGTGTGAAAAGGTAGGTGCTTTTCTCTAGCTGCGTGTGCGTGCACGTGGTGCTGGGTGCACATCCCTGGGTGCTCGTGGAAAGGTTTCTGCATGGTTTTCGCTGAGGAATCGTGTGTGTGCACATGGACAAAGAGAAGGCGCAGCAACCAGGTTCCAGCGCCGAAGAAGGCAAAAGGCGAGGTTTCCGGCGCTATCTCCTTCTCTCCCCAGAGCTAGTCGCGCAAAGCAAGCCGCTAAGCCGGCGACCGGCAAGAGAGCTACAACGAAGCATGCCGAACGGAGAAAATAGCAGCAGCTCATCTGTTCACACCTTGTTTCTGCCATGTGCTTGAACGCCAAGACGTTCGCGCTTCTGTGAGATGAAAGACGTCCTTCTGCATATGTGGTTGCTCACACCGGTGCACTTGTTAGTGTATCCATTCAGTCCTGGGCTGCGGGGCATTCAGAAGTGGCTCTGTGGAGACGTCTGCATAGAGGCAGCTGTCAGAACACGCACACTCGATTGTTCACCAAAACATATGCAGACGCGTCCTTAGCCTGTAGATTTGGATGCACAGAGTTCCCTGTGTTCGCAAGAGACAAGGGAATCGCGTCTGTGCGCACAGAAGCAATAGCGGACCGTTTCCCTCGGAGTGAACGCGAAAGAGCCGTCTATATACTCGCAGACACGCGAACGTGCCTCAATGCGGTCACAGAGGCAGCAGCTTTTGCACAGATGCTCCTGGTGATTCTGGCACTTTCCAGGCACACTCCTGAAAGTCGCGCACACTGCTGTTCACTCGCTAAACGACCTCTTGGGAAACACGTCTCCGGTCGACGGACCGCTCAGATTGCTTCTCGTGTAACTGTGAACTGTGTCAGCGCAGGGAATCCGTCTCTGTTGAGCAGATGTCAATCCTGCCTCGCTTTTGCTTTGTTGCCTCTACCAAGATGATTTCCCGTTTCTCTCTTCACTGGAGCAGGCAGACACAGCCAACGCACATCAAGTGTCAAGAGACACGCTCTGCTGAGCTCAACGCTTGTGCAGATGCACATGTGCGACGAAGTCAACACACGTGCTTGTGGAGAGAAAGAAAGGGACTCCCAGGCGTGTGGAGCGACGGGGAGAAAGAGCGGGCGCTGAGGAACACAGTTTCAAACAGACTGTCTCCACACAAACAGGCACCTGTCTGCAGGTATCCTAGATCTTGATTCTTGAACTTGAGGAAACACGCGTCTGAGCAAAACTCCCAAACGCTTCCAGGAAAGACACAGGCTCTCCCACAAGCACACAAGTGTTTGCCCTCAGCTATAGATCAGGGACAAGCCTGTGAAGAGATGCCCTGCTATTCTTTCGCCTTATGGCATCATGTGTTTCGTTCCTCTTGGAGATCGATTGTTAAACGTCTTTCCTAGGGCGACTGTGAAGCATTTGCCAGCGGAGGAGAAGTAGCACGGAGCAGCATTCAGTACTGCCTACGAGTGTCTTTGCTACCCTACTAGCGGAGCTCCAAGAACAGGCACACATCTTCAGGTACCTTCCAAATGTGGATTCCCCTGCAGCCCCGTAGGCGGGCGTGCAGTACGCCAACCGTCAACGGACGTTTTTCCCCTCAAGCCTGTCAGGACGTTGCTCGTCCGTCTTTCCCTCAATAGATGGGAGTAGGCGCGCTTGCGGATGTGTGCGTGTGTGTGGCCACGCGTTTGCTTAGGCATCAGTGTGTGAAAAGGTAGGTGCTTTTCTCTAGCTGCGTGTGCGTGCACGTGGTGCTGGGTGCACATCCCTGGGTGCTCGTGGAAAGGTTTCTGCATGGTTTTCGCTGAGGAATCGTGTGTGTGCACATGGACAAAGAGAAGGCGCAGCAACCAGGTTCCAGCGCCGAAGAAGGCAAAAGGCGAGGTTTCCGGCGCTATCTCCTTCTCTCCCCAGAGCTAGTCGCGCAAAGCAAGCCGCTAAGCCGGCGACCGGCAAGAGAGCTACAACGAAGCATGCCGAACGGAGAAAATAGCAGCAGCTCATCTGTTCACACCTTGTTTCTGCCATGTGCTTGAACGCCAAGACGTTCGCGCTTCTGTGAGATGAAAGACGTCCTTCTGCATATGTGGTTGCTCACACCGGTGCACTTGTTAGTGTATCCATTCAGTCCTGGGCTGCGGGGCATTCAGAAGTGGCTCTGTGGAGACGTCTGCATAGAGGCAGCTGTCAGAACACGCACACTCGATTGTTCACCAAAACATATGCAGACGCGTCCTTAGCCTGTAGATTTGGATGCACAGAGTTCCCTGTGTTCGCAAGAGACAAGGGAATCGCGTCTGTGCGCACAGAAGCAATAGCGGACCGTTTCCCTCGGAGTGAACGCGAAAGAGCCGTCTATATACTCGCAGACACGCGAACGTGCCTCAATGCGGTCACAGAGGCAGCAGCTTTTGCACAGATGCTCCTGGTGATTCTGGCACTTTCCAGGCACACTCCTGAAAGTCGCGCACACTGCTGTTCACTCGCTAAACGACCTCTTGGGAAACACGTCTCCGGTCGACGGACCGCTCAGATTGCTTCTCGTGTAACTGTGAACTGTGTCAGCGCAGGGAATCCGTCTCTGTTGAGCAGATGTCAATCCTGCCTCGCTTTTGCTTTGTTGCCTCTACCAAGATGATTTCCCGTTTCTCTCTTCACTGGAGCAGGCAGACACAGCCAACGCACATCAAGTGTCAAGAGACACGCTCTGCTGAGCTCAACGCTTGTGCAGATGCACATGTGCGACGAAGTCAACACACGTGCTTGTGGAGAGAAAGAAAGGGACTCCCAGGCGTGTGGAGCGACGGGGAGAAAGAGCGGGCGCTGAGGAACACAGTTTCAAACAGACTGTCTCCACACAAACAGGCACCTGTCTGCAGGTATCCTAGATCTTGATTCTTGAACTTGAGGAAACACACGTCTGAGCAAAACTCCCAAACGCTTCCAGGAAAGACACAGGCTCTCCCACAAGCACACAAGTGTTTGCCCTCAGCTATAGATCAGGGACAAGCCTGTGAAGAGATGCCCTGCTATTCTTTCGCCTTATGGCATCATGTGTTTCGTTCCTCTTGGAGATCGATTGTTAAACGTCTTTCCTCGGGCGACTGTGAAGCATTTGCCAGCGGAGGAGAAGTAGCACGGAGCAGCATTCAGTACTGCCTACGAGTGTCTTTGCTACCCTACTAGCGGAGCTCCAAGAACAGGCACACATCTTCAGGTACCTTCCAAATGTGGATTCCCCTGCAGCCCCGTAGGCGGGCGTGCAGTACGCCAACCGTCAACGGACGTTTTTCCCCTCAAGCCTGTCAGGACGTTGCTCGTCCGTCTTTCCCTCAATAGATGGGAGTAGGCGCGCTTGCGGATGTGTGCGTGTGTGTGGCCACGCGTTTGCTTAGGCATCAGTGTGTGAAAAGGTAGGTGCTTTTCTCTAGCTGCGTGTGCGTGCACGTGGTGCTGGGTGCACATCCCTGGGTGCTCGTGGAAAGGTTTCTGCATGGTTTTCGCTGAGGAATCGTGTGTGTGCACATGGACAAAGAGAAGGCGCAGCAACCAGGTTCCAGCGCCGAAGAAGGCAAAAGGCGAGGTTTCCGGCGCTATCTCCTTCTCTCCCCAGAGCTAGTCGCGCAAAGCAAGCCGCTAAGCCGGCGACCGGCAAGAGAGCTACAACGAAGCATGCCGAACGGAGAAAATAGCAGCAGCTCATCTGTTCACACCTTGTTTCTGCCATGTGCTTGAACGCCAAGACGTTCGCGCTTCTGTGAGATGAAAGACGTCCTTCTGCATATGTGGTTGCTCACACCGGTGCACTTGTTAGTGTATCCATTCAGTCCTGGGCTGCGGGGCATTCAGAAGTGGCTCTGTGGAGACGTCTGCATAGAGGCAGCTGTCAGAACACGCACACTCGATTGTTCACCAAAACATATGCAGACGCGTCCTTAGCCTGTAGATTTGGATGCACAGAGTTCCCTGTGTTCGCAAGAGACAAGGGAATCGCGTCTGTGCGCACAGAAGCAATAGCGGACCGTTTCCCTCGGAGTGAACGCGAAAGAGCCGTCTATATACTCGCAGACACGCGAACGTGCCTCAATGCGGTCACAGAGGCAGCAGCTTTTGCACAGATGCTCCTGGTGATTCTGGCACTTTCCAGGCACACTCCTGAAAGTCGCGCACACTGCTGTTCACTCGCTAAACGACCTCTTGGGAAACACGTCTCCGGTCGACGGACCGCTCAGATTGCTTCTCGTGTAACTGTGAACTGTGTCAGCGCAGGGAATCCGTCTCTGTTGAGCAGATGTCAATCCTGCCTCGCTTTTGCTTTGTTGCCTCTACCAAGATGATTTCCCGTTTCTCTCTTCACTGGAGCAGGCAGACACAGCCAACGCACATCAAGTGTCAAGAGACACGCTCTGCTGAGCTCAACGCTTGTGCAGATGCACATGTGCGACGAAGTCAACACACGTGCTTGTGGAGAGAAAGAAAGGGACTCCCAGGCGTGTGGAGCGACGGGGAGAAAGAGCGGGCGCTGAGGAACACAGTTTCAAACAGACTGTCTCCACACAAACAGGCACCTGTCTGCAGGTATCCTAGATCTTGATTCTTGAACTTGAGGAAACACGCGTCTGAGCAAAACTCCCAAACGCTTCCAGGAAAGACACAGGCTCTCCCACAAGCACACAAGTGTTTGCCCTCAGCTATAGATCAGGGACAAGCCTGTGAAGAGATGCCCTGCTATTCTTTCGCCTTATGGCATCATGTGTTTCGTTCCTCTTGGAGATCGATTGTTAAACGTCTTTCCTCGGGCGACACTGAAGCATTTGCCAGCGGAGGAGAAGTAGCACGGAGCAGCATTCAGTACTGCCTACGAGTGTCTTTGCTACCCTACTAGCGGAGCTCCAAGAACAGGCACACATCTTCAGGTACCTTCCAAATGTGGATTCCCCTGCAGCCCCGTAGGCGGGCGTGCAGTACGCCAACCGTCAACGGACGTTTTTCCCCTCAAGCCTGTCAGGACGTTGCTCGTCCGTCTTTCCCTCAATAGATGGGAGTAGGCGCGCTTGCGGATGTGTGCGTGTGTGTGGCCACGCGTTTGCTTAGGCTTCAGTGTGTGAAAAGGTAGGTGCTTTTCTCTAGCTGCGTGTGCGTGCACGTGGTGCTGGGTGCACATCCCTGGGTGCTCGTGGAAAGGTTTCTGCATGGTTTTCGCTGAGGAATCGTGTGTGTGCACATGGACAAAGAGAAGGCGCAGCAACCAGGTTCCAGCGCCGAAGAAGGCAAAAGGCGAGGTTTCCGGCGCTATCTCCTTCTCTCCCCAGAGCTAGTCGCGCAAAGCAAGCCGCTAAGCCGGCGACCGGCAAGAGAGCTACAACGAAGCATGCCGAACGGAGAAAATAGCAGCAGCTCATCTGTTCACACCTTGTTTCTGCCATGTGCTTGAACGCCAAGACGTTCGCGCTTCTGTGAGATGAAAGACGTCCTTCTGCATATGTGGTTGCTCACACCGGTGCACTTGTTAGTGTATCCATTCAGTCCTGGGCTGCGGGGCATTCAGAAGTGGCTCTGTGGAGACGTCTGCATAGAGGCAGCTGTCAGAACACGCACACTCGATTGTTCACCAAAACATATGCAGACGCGTCCTTAGCCTGTAGATTTGGATGCACAGAGTTCCCTGTGTTCGCAAGAGACAAGGGAATCGCGTCTGTGCGCACAGAAGCAATAGCGGACCGTTTCCCTCGGAGTGAACGCGAAAGAGCCGTCTATATACTCGCAGACACGCGAACGTGCCTCAATGCGGTCACAGAGGCAGCAGCTTTTGCACAGATGCTCCTGGTGATTCTGGCACTTTCCAGGCACACTCCTGAAAGTCGCGCACACTGCTGTTCACTCGCTAAACGACCTCTTGGGAAACACGTCTCCGGTCGACGGACCGCTCAGATTGCTTCTCGTGTAACTGTGAACTGTGTCAGCGCAGGGAATCCGTCTCTGTTGAGCAGATGTCAATCCTGCCTCGCTTTTGCTTTGTTGCCTCTACCAAGATGATTTCCCGTTTCTCTCTTCACTGGAGCACGCAGACACAGCCAACGCACATCAAGTGTCAAGAGACACGCTCTGCTGAGCTCAACGCTTGTGCAGATGCACATGTGCGACGAAGTCAACACACGTGCTTGTGGAGAGAAAGAAAGGGACTCCCAGGCGTGTGGAGCGACGGGGAGAAAGAGCGGGCGCTGAGGAACACAGTTTCAAACAGACTGTCTCCACACAAACAGGCACCTGTCTGCAGGTATCCTAGATCTTGATTCTTGAACTTGAGGAAACACGCGTCTGAGCAAAACTCCCAAACGCTTCCAGGAAAGACACAGGCTCTCCCACAAGCACACAAGTGTTTGCCCTCAGCTATAGATCAGGGACAAGCCTGTGAAGAGCAACCAAAGAGCTCGTCCGTCTTTCCCTCAATAGATGGGAGTAGGCGCGCTTGCGGATGTGTGCGTGTGTGTGGCCACGCGTTTGCTTAGGCATCAGTGTGTGAAAAGGTAGGTGCTTTTCTCTAGCTGCGTGTGCGTGCACGTGGTGCTGGGTGCACATCCCTGGGTGCTCGTGGAAAGGTTTCTGCATGGTTTTCGCTGAGGAATCGTGTGTGTGCACATGGACAAAGAGAAGGCGCAGCAACCAGGTTCCAGCGCCGAAGAAGGCAAAAGGCGAGGTTTCCGGCGCTATCTCCTTCTCTCCCCAGAGCTAGTCGCGCAAAGCAAGCCGCTAAGCCGGCGACCGGCAAGAGAGCTACAACGAAGCATGCCGAACGGAGAAAATAGCAGCAGCTCATCTGTTCACACCTTGTTTCTGCCATGTGCTTGAACGCCAAGACGTTCGCGCTTCTGTGAGATGAAAGACGTCCTTCTGCATATGTGGTTGCTCACACCGGTGCACTTGTTAGTGTATCCATTCAGTCCTGGGCTGCGGGGCATTCAGAAGTGGCTCTGTGGAGACGTCTGCATAGAGGCAGCTGTCAGAACACGCACACTCGATTGTTCACCAAAACATATGCAGACGCGTCCTTAGCCTGTAGATTTGGATGCACAGAGTTCCCTGTGTTCGCAAGAGACAAGGGAATCGCGTCTGTGCGCACAGAAGCAATAGCGGACCGTTTCCCTCGGAGTGAACGCGAAAGAGCCGTCTATATACTCGCAGACACGCGAACGTGCCTCAATGCGGTCACAGAGGCAGCAGCTTTTGCACAGATGCTCCTGGTGATTCTGGCACTTTCCAGGCACACTCCTGAAAGTCGCGCACACTGCTGTTCACTCGCTAAACGACCTCTTGGGAAACACGTCTCCGGTCGACGGACCGCTCAGATTGCTTCTCGTGTAACTGTGAACTGTGTCAGCGCAGGGAATCCGTCTCTGTTGAGCAGATGTCAATCCTGCCTCGCTTTTGCTTTGTTGCCTCTACCAAGATGATTTCCCGTTTCTCTCTTCACTGGAGCAGGCAGACACAGCCAACGCACATCAAGTGTCAAGAGACACGCTCTGCTGAGCTCAACGCTTGTGCAGATGCACATGTGCGACGAAGTCAACACACGTGCTTGTGGAGAGAAAGAAAGGGACTCCCAGGCGTGTGGAGCGACGGGGAGAAAGAGCGGGCGCTGAGGAACACAGTTTCAAACAGACTGTCTCCACACAAACAGGCACCTGTCTGCAGGTATCCTAGATCTTGATTCTTGAACTTGAGGAAACACGCGTCTGAGCAAAACTCCCAAACGCTTCCAGGAAAGACACAGGCTCTCCCACAAGCACACAAGTGTTTGCCCTCAGCTATAGATCAGGGACAAGCCTGTGAAGAGATGCCCTGCTATTCTTTCGCCTTATGGCATCATGTGTTTCGTTCCTCTTGGAGATCGATTGTTAAACGTCTTTCCTAGGGCGACTGTGAAGCATTTGCCAGCGGAGGAGAAGTAGCACGGAGCAGCATTCAGTACTGCCTACGAGTGTCTTTGCTACCCTACTAGCGGAGCTCCAAGAACAGGCACACATCTTCAGGTACCTTCCAAATGTGGATTCCCCTGCAGCCCCGTAGGCGGGCGTGCAGTACGCCAACCGTCAACGGACGTTTTTCCCCTCAAGCCTGTCAGGACGTTGCTCGTCCGTCTTTCCCTCAATAGATGGGAGTAGGCGCGCTTGCGGATGTGTGCGTGTGTGTGGCCACGCGTTTGCTTAGGCATCAGTGTGTGAAAAGGTAGGTGCTTTTCTCTAGCTGCGTGTGCGTGCACGTGGTGCTGGGTGCACATCCCTGGGTGCTCGTGGAAAGGTTTCTGCATGGTTTTCGCTGAGGAATCGTGTGTGTGCACATGGACAAAGAGAAGGCGCAGCAACCAGGTTCCAGCGCCGAAGAAGGCAAAAGGCGAGGTTTCCGGCGCTATCTCCTTCTCTCCCCAGAGCTAGTCGCGCAAAGCAAGCCGCTAAGCCGGCGACCAGCAAGAGAGCTACAACGAAGCATGCCGAACGGAGAAAATAGCAGCAGCTCATCTGTTCACACCTTGTTTCTGCCATGTGCTTGAACGCCAAGACGTTCGCGCTTCTGTGAGATGAAAGACGTCCTTCTGCATATGTGGTTGCTCACACCGGTGCACTTGTTAGTGTATCCATTCAGTCCTGGGCTGCGGGGCATTCAGAAGTGGCTCTGTGGAGACGTCTGCATAGAGGCAGCTGTCAGAACACGCACACTCGATTGTTCACCAAAACATATGCAGACGCGTCCTTAGCCTGTAGATTTGGATGCACAGAGTTCCCTGTGTTCGCAAGAGACAAGGGAATCGCGTCTGTGCGCACAGAAGCAATAGCGGACCGTTTCCCTCGGAGTGAACGCGAAAGAGCCGTCTATATACTCGCAGACACGCGAACGTGCCTCAATGCGGTCACAGAGGCAGCAGCTTTTGCACAGATGCTCCTGGTGATTCTGGCACTTTCCAGGCACACTCCTGAAAGTCGCGCACACTGCTGTTCACTCGCTAAACGACCTCTTGGGAAACACGTCTCCGGTCGACGGACCGCTCAGATTGCTTCTCGTGTAACTGTGAACTGTGTCAGCGCAGGGAATCCGTCTCTGTTGAGCAGATGTCAATCCTGCCTCGCTTTTGCTTTGTTGCCTCTACCAAGATGATTTCCCGTTTCTCTCTTCACTGGAGCAGGCAGACACAGCCAACGCACATCAAGTGTCAAGAGACACGCTCTGCTGAGCTCAACGCTTGTGCAGATGCACATGTGCGACGAAGTCAACACACGTGCTTGTGGAGAGAAAGAAAGGGACTCCCAGGCGTGTGGAGCGACGGGGAGAAAGAGCGGGCGCTGAGGAACACAGTTTCAAACAGACTGTCTCCACACAAACAGGCACCTGTCTGCAGGTATCCTAGATCTTGATTCTTGAACTTGAGGAAACACGCGTCTGAGCAAAACTCCCAAACGCTTCCAGGAAAGACACAGGCTCTCCCACAAGCACACAAGTGTTTGCCCTCAGCTATAGATCAGGGACAAGCCTGTGAAGAGATGCCCTGCTATTCTTTCGCCTTATGGCATCATGTGTTTCGTTCCTCTTGGAGATCGATTGTTAAACGTCTTTCCTAGGGCGACTGTGAAGCATTTGCCAGCGGAGGAGAAGTAGCACGGAGCAGCATTCAGTACTGCCTACGAGTGTCTTTGCTACCCTACTAGCGGAGCTCCAAGAACAGGCACACATCTTCAGGTACCTTCCAAATGTGGATTCCCCTGCAGCCCCGTAGGCGGGCGTGCAGTACGCCAACCGTCAACGGACGTTTTTCCCCTCAAGCCTGTCAGGACGTTGCTCGTCCGTCTTTCCCTCAATAGATGGGAGTAGGCGCGCTTGCGGATGTGTGCGTGTGTGTGGCCACGCGTTTGCTTAGGCATCAGTGTGTGAAAAGGTAGGTGCTTTTCTCTAGCTGCGTGTGCGTGCACGTGGTGCTGGGTGCACATCCCTGGGTGCTCGTGGAAAGGTTTCTGCATGGTTTTCGCTGAGGAATCGTGTGTGTGCACATGGACAAAGAGAAGGCGCAGCAACCAGGTTCCAGCGCCGAAGAAGGCAAAAGGCGAGGTTTCCGGCGCTATCTCCTTCTCTCCCCAGAGCTAGTCGCGCAAAGCAAGCCGCTAAGCCGGCGACCGGCAAGAGAGCTACAACGAAGCATGCCGAACGGAGAAAATAGCAGCAGCTCATCTGTTCACACCTTGTTTCTGCCATGTGCTTGAACGCCAAGACGTTCGCGCTTCTGTGAGATGAAAGACGTCCTTCTGCATATGTGGTTGCTCACACCGGTGCACTTGTTAGTGTATCCATTCAGTCCTGGGCTGCGGGGCATTCAGAAGTGGCTCTGTGGAGACGTCTGCATAGAGGCAGCTGTCAGAACACGCACACTCGATTGTTCACCAAAACATATGCAGACGCGTCCTTAGCCTGTAGATTTGGATGCACAGAGTTCCCTGTGTTCGCAAGAGACAAGGGAATCGCGTCTGTGCGCACAGAAGCAATAGCGGACCGTTTCCCTCGGAGTGAACGCGAAAGAGCCGTCTATATACTCGCAGACACGCGAACGTGCCTCAATGCGGTCACAGAGGCAGCAGCTTTTGCACAGATGCTCCTGGTGATTCTGGCACTTTCCAGGCACACTCCTGAAAGTCGCGCACACTGCTGTTCACTCGCTAAACGACCTCTTGGGAAACACGTCTCCGGTCGACGGACCGCTCAGATTGCTTCTCGTGTAACTGTGAACTGTGTCAGTGCAGGGAATCCGTCTCTGTTGAGCAGATGTCAATCCTGCCTCGCTTTTGCTTTGTTGCCTCTACCAAGATGATTTCCCGTTTCTCTCTTCACTGGAGCACGCAGACACAGCCAACGCACATCTAGTGTCAAGAGACACGCTCTGCTGAGCTCAACGCTTGTGCAGATGCACATGTGCGACGAAGTCAACACACGTGCTTGTGGAGAGAAAGAAAGGGACTCCCAGGCGTGTGGAGCGACGGGGAGAAAGAGCGGGCGCTGAGGAACACAGTTTCAAACAGACTGTCTCCACACAAACAGGCACCTGTCTGCAGGTATCCTAGATCTTGATTCTTGAACTTGAGGAAACACGCGTCTGAGCAAAACTCCCAAACGCTTCCAGGAAAGACACAGGCTCTCCCACAAGCACACAAGTGTTTGCCCTCAGCTATAGATCAGGGACAAGCCTGTGAAGAGCAACCAAAGAGCTCGTCCGTCTTTCTCTCAGTAGATGGAGTAGGCGCGCTTGCGGATGTGTGCGTGTGTGTGGCCACGCGTTTGCTTAGGCATCAGTGTGTGAAAAGGTAGGTGCTTTTCTCTAGCTGCGTGTGCGTGCACGTGGTGCTGGGTGCACATCCCTGGGTGCTCGTGGAAAGGTTTCTGCATGGTTTTCGCTGAGGAATCGTGTGTGTGCACATGGACAAAGAGAAGGCGCAGCAACCAGGTTCCAGCGCCGAAGAAGGCAAAAGGCGAGGTTTCCGGCGCTATCTCCTTCTCTCCCCAGAGCTAGTCGCGCAAAGCAAGCCGCTAAGCCGGCGACCGGCAAGAGAGCTACAACGAAGCATGCCGAACGGAGAAAATAGCAGCAGCTCATCTGTTCACACCTTGTTTCTGCCATGTGCTTGAACGCCAAGACGTTCGCGCTTCTGTGAGATGAAAGACGTCCTTCTGCATATGTGGTTGCTCACACCGGTGCACTTGTTAGTGTATCCATTCAGTCCTGGGCTGCGGGGCATTCAGAAGTGGCTCTGTGGAGACGTCTGCATAGAGGCAGCTGTCAGAACACGCACACTCGATTGTTCACCAAAACATATGCAGACGCGTCCTTAGCCTGTAGATTTGGATGCACAGAGTTCCCTGTGTTCGCAAGAGACAAGGGAATCGCGTCTGTGCGCACAGAAGCAATAGCGGACCGTTTCCCTCGGAGTGAACGCGAAAGAGCCGTCTATATACTCGCAGACACGCGAACGTGCCTCAATGCGGTCACAGAGGCAGCAGCTTTTGCACAGATGCTCCTGGTGATTCTGGCACTTTCCAGGCACACTCCTGAAAGTCGCGCACACTGCTGTTCACTCGCTAAACGACCTCTTGGGAAACACGTCTCCGGTCGACGGACCGCTCAGATTGCTTCTCGTGTAACTGTGAACTGTGTCAGCGCAGGGAATCCGTCTCTGTTGAGCAGATGTCGATCCTGCCTCGCTTTTGCTTTGTTGCCTCTACCAAGATGATTTCCCGTTTCTCTCTTCACTGGAGCAGGCAGACACAGCCAACGCACATCAAGTGTCAAGAGACACGCTCTGCTGAGCTCAACGCTTGTGCAGATGCACATGTGCGACGAAGTCAACACACGTGCTTGTGGAGAGAAAGAAAGGGACTCCCAGGCGTGTGGAGCGACGGGGAGAAAGAGCGGGCGCTGAGGAACACAGTTTCAAACAGACTGTCTCCACACAAACAGGCACCTGTCTGCAGGTATCCTAGATCTTGATTCTTGAACTTGAGGAAACACGCGTCTGAGCAAAACTCCCAAACGCTTCCAGGAAAGACACAGGCTCTCCCACAAGCACACAAGTGTTTGCCCTCAGCTATAGATCAGGGACAAGCCTGTGAAGAGCAACCAAAGAGCTCGTCCGTCTTTCTCTCAATAGATGGGAGTAGGCGCGCTTGCGGATGTGTGCGTGTGTGTGGCCACGCGTTTGCTTAGGCATCAGTGTGTGAAAAGGTAGGTGCTTTTCTCTAGCTGCGTGTGCGTGCACGTGGTGCTGGGTGCACATCCCTGGGTGCTCGTGGAAAGGTTTCTGCATGGTTTTCGCTGAGGAATCGTGTGTGTGCACATGGACAAAGAGAAGGCGCAGCAACCAGGTTCCAGCGCCGAAGAAGGCAAAAGGCGAGGTTTCCGGCGCTATCTCCTTCTCTCCCCAGAGCTAGTCGCGCAAAGCAAGCCGCTAAGCCGGCGACCGGCAAGAGAGCTACAACGAAGCATGCCGAACGGAGAAAATAGCAGCAGCTCATCTGTTCACACCTTGTTTCTGCCATGTGCTTGAACGCCAAGACGTTCGCGCTTCTGTGAGATGAAAGACGTCCTTCTGCATATGTGGTTGCTCACACCGGTGCACTTGTTAGTGTATCCATTCAGTCCTGGGCTGCGGGGCATTCAGAAGTGGCTCTGTGGAGACGTCTGCATAGAGGCAGCTGTCAGAACACGCACACTCGATTGTTCACCAAAACATATGCAGACGCGTCCTTAGCCTGTAGATTTGGATGCACAGAGTTCCCTGTGTTCGCAAGAGACAAGGGAATCGCGTCTGTGCGCACAGAAGCAATAGCGGACCGTTTCCCTCGGAGTGAACGCGAAAGAGCCGTCTATATACTCGCAGACACGCGAACGTGCCTCAATGCGGTCACAGAGGCAGCAGCTTTTGCACAGATGCTCCTGGTGATTCTGGCACTTTCCAGGCACACTCCTGAAAGTCGCGCACACTGCTGTTCACTCGCTAAACGACCTCTTGGGAAACACGTCTCCGGTCGACGGACCGCTCAGATTGCTTCTCGTGTAACTGTGAACTGTGTCAGCGCAGGGAATCCGTCTCTGTTGAGCAGATGTCGATCCTGCCTCGCTTTTGCTTTGTTGCCTCTACCAAGATGATTTCCCGTTTCTCTCTTCACTGGAGCAGGCAGACACAGCCAACGCACATCAAGTGTCAAGAGACACGCTCTGCTGAGCTCAACGCTTGTGCAGATGCACATGTGCGACGAAGTCAACACACGTGCTTGTGGAGAGAAAGAAAGGGACTCCCAGGCGTGTGGAGCGACGGGGAGAAAGAGCGGGCGCTGAGGAACACAGTTTCAAACAGACTGTCTCCACACAAACAGGCACCTGTCTGCAGGTATCCTAGATCTTGATTCTTGAACTTGAGGAAACACGCGTCTGAGCAAAACTCCCAAACGCTTCCAGGAAAGACACAGGCTCTCCCACAAGCACACAAGTGTTTGCCCTCAGCTATAGATCAGGGACAAGCCTGTGAAGAGATGCCCTGCTATTCTTTCGCCTTATGGCATCATGTGTTTCGTTCCTCTTGGAGATCGATTGTTAAACGTCTTTCCTCGGGCGACTGTGAAGCATTTGCCAGCGGAGGAGAAGTAGCACGGAGCAGCATTCAGTACTGCCTACGAGTGTCTTTGCTACCCTACTAGCGGAGCTCCAAGAACAGGCACACATCTTCAGGTACCTTCCAAATGTGGATTCCCCTGCAGCCCCGTAGGCGGGCGTGCAGTACGCCAACCGTCAACGGACGTTTTTCCCCTCAAGCCTGTCAGGACGTTGCTCGTCCGTCTTTCCCTCAATAGATGGGAGTAGGCGCGCTTGCGGATGTGTGCGTGTGTGTGGCCACGCGTTTGCTTAGGCATCAGTGTGTGAAAAGGTAGGTGCTTTTCTCTAGCTGCGTGTGCGTGCACGTGGTGCTGGGTGCACATCCCTGGGTGCTCGTGGAAAGGTTTCTGCATGGTTTTCGCTGAGGAATCGTGTGTGTGCACATGGACAAAGAGAAGGCGCAGCAACCAGGTTCCAGCGCCGAAGAAGGCAAAAGGCGAGGTTTCCGGCGCTATCTCCTTCTCTCCCCAGAGCTAGTCGCGCAAAGCAAGCCGCTAAGCCGGCGACCGGCAAGAGAGCTACAACGAAGCATGCCGAACGGAGAAAATAGCAGCAGCTCATCTGTTCACACCTTGTTTCTGCCATGTGCTTGAACGCCAAGACGTTCGCGCTTCTGTGAGATGAAAGACGTCCTTCTGCATATGTGGTTGCTCACACCGGTGCACTTGTTAGTGTATCCATTCAGTCCTGGGCTGCGGGGCATTCAGAAGTGGCTCTGTGGAGACGTCTGCATAGAGGCAGCTGTCAGAACACGCACACTCGATTGTTCACCAAAACATATGCAGACGCGTCCTTAGCCTGTAGATTTGGATGCACAGAGTTCCCTGTGTTCGCAAGAGACAAGGGAATCGCGTCTGTGCGCACAGAAGCAATAGCGGACCGTTTCCCTCGGAGTGAACGCGAAAGAGCCGTCTATATACTCGCAGACACGCGAACGTGCCTCAATGCGGTCACAGAGGCAGCAGCTTTTGCACAGATGCTCCTGGTGATTCTGGCACTTTCCAGGCACACTCCTGAAAGTCGCGCACACTGCTGTTCACTCGCTAAACGACCTCTTGGGAAACACGTCTCCGGTCGACGGACCGCTCAGATTGCTTCTCGTGTAACTGTGAACTGTGTCAGCGCAGGGAATCCGTCTCTGTTGAGCAGATGTCAATCCTGCCTCGCTTTTGCTTTGTTGCCTCTACCAAGATGATTTCCCGTTTCTCTCTTCACTGGAGCAGGCAGACACAGCCAACGCACATCAAGTGTCAAGAGACACGCTCTGCTGAGCTCAACGCTTGTGCAGATGCACATGTGCGACGAAGTCAACACACGTGCTTGTGGAGAGAAAGAAAGGGACTCCCAGGCGTGTGGAGCGACGGAGAGAAAGAGCGGGCGCTGAGGAACACAGTTTCAAACAGACTGTCTCCACACAAACAGGCACCTGTCTGCAGGTATCCTAGATCTTGATTCTTGAACTTGAGGAAACACGCGTCTGAGCAAAACTCCCAAACGCTTCCAGGAAAGACACAGGCTCTCCCACAAGCACACAAGTGTTTGCCCTCAGCTATAGATCAGGGACAAGCCTGTGAAGAGATGCCCTGCTATTCTTTCGCCTTATGGCATCATGTGTTTCGTTCCTCTTGGAGATCGATTGTTAAACGTCTTTCCTAGGGCGACTGTGAAGCATTTGCCAGCGGAGGAGAAGTAGCACGGAGCAGCATTCAGTACTGCCTACGAGTGTCTTTGCTACCCTACTAGCGGAGCTCCAAGAACAGGCACACATCTTCAGGTACCTTCCAAATGTGGATTCCCCTGCAGCCCCGTAGGCGGGCGTGCAGTACGCCAACCGTCAACGGACGTTTTTCCCCTCAAGCCTGTCAGGACGTTGCTCGTCCGTCTTTCCCTCAATAGATGGGAGTAGGCGCGCTTGCGGATGTGTGCGTGTGTGTGGCCACGCGTTTGCTTAGGCATCAGTGTGTGAAAAGGTAGGTGCTTTTCTCTAGCTGCGTGTGCGTGCACGTGGTGCTGGGTGCACATCCCTGGGTGCTCGTGGAAAGGTTTCTGCATGGTTTTCGCTGAGGAATCGTGTGTGTGCACATGGACAAAGAGAAGGCGCAGCAACCAGGTTCCAGCGCCGAAGAAGGCAAAAGGCGAGGTTTCCGGCGCTATCTCCTTCTCTCCCCAGAGCTAGTCGCGCAAAGCAAGCCGCTAAGCCGGCGACCGGCAAGAGAGCTACAACGAAGCATGCCGAACGGAGAAAATAGCAGCAGCTCATCTGTTCACACCTTGTTTCTGCCATGTGCTTGAACGCCAAGACGTTCGCGCTTCTGTGAGATGAAAGACGTCCTTCTGCATATGTGGTTGCTCACACCGGTGCACTTGTTAGTGTATCCATTCAGTCCTGGGCTGCGGGGCATTCAGAAGTGGCTCTGTGGAGACGTCTGCATAGAGGCAGCTGTCAGAACACGCACACTCGATTGTTCACCAAAACATATGCAGACGCGTCCTTAGCCTGTAGATTTGGATGCACAGAGTTCCCTGTGTTCGCAAGAGACAAGGGAATCGCGTCTGTGCGCACAGAAGCAATAGCGGACCGTTTCCCTCGGAGTGAACGCGAAAGAGCCGTCTATATACTCGCAGACACGCGAACGTGCCTCAATGCGGTCACAGAGGCAGCAGCTTTTGCACAGATGCTCCTGGTGATTCTGGCACTTTCCAGGCACACTCCTGAAAGTCGCGCACACTGCTGTTCACTCGCTAAACGACCTCTTGGGAAACACGTCTCCGGTCGACGGACCGCTCAGATTGCTTCTCGTGTAACTGTGAACTGTGTCAGCGCAGGGAATCCGTCTCTGTTGAGCAGATGTCAATCCTGCCTCGCTTTTGCTTTGTTGCCTCTACCAAGATGATTTCCCGTTTCTCTCTTCACTGGAGCAGGCAGACACAGCCAACGCACATCAAGTGTCAAGAGACACGCTCTGCTGAGCTCAACGCTTGTGCAGATGCACATGTGCGACGAAGTCAACACACGTGCTTGTGGAGAGAAAGAAAGGGACTCCCAGGCGTGTGGAGCGACGGGGAGAAAGAGCGGGCGCTGAGGAACACAGTTTCAAACAGACTGTCTCCACACAAACAGGCACCTGTCTGCAGGTATCCTAGATCTTGATTCTTGAACTTGAGGAAACACGCGTCTGAGCAAAACTCCCAAACGCTTCCAGGAAAGACACAGGCTCTCCCACAAGCACACAAGTGTTTGCCCTCAGCTATAGATCAGGGACAAGCCTGTGAAGAGATGCCCTGCTATTCTTTCGCCTTATGGCATCATGTGTTTCGTTCCTCTTGGAGATCGATTGTTAAACGTCTTTCCTAGGGCGACTGTGAAGCATTTGCCAGCGGAGGAGAAGTAGCACGGAGCAGCATTCAGTACTGCCTACGAGTGTCTTTGCTACCCTACTAGCGGAGCTCCAAGAACAGGCACACATCTTCAGGTACCTTCCAAATGTGGATTCCCCTGCAGCCCCGTAGGCGGGCGTGCAGTACGCCAACCGTCAACGGACGTTTTTCCCCTCAAGCCTGTCAGGACGTTGCTCGTCCGTCTTTCCCTCAATAGATGGGAGTAGGCGCGCTTGCGGATGTGTGCGTGTGTGTGGCCACGCGTTTGCTTAGGCATCAGTGTGTGAAAAGGTAGGTGCTTTTCTCTAGCTGCGTGTGCGTGCACGTGGTGCTGGGTGCACATCCCTGGGTGCTCGTGGAAAGGTTTCTGCATGGTTTTCGCTGAGGAATCGTGTGTGTGCACATGGACAAAGAGAAGGCGCAGCAACCAGGTTCCAGCGCCGAAGAAGGCAAAAGGCGAGGTTTCCGGCGCTATCTCCTTCTCTCCCCAGAGCTAGTCGCGCAAAGCAAGCCGCTAAGCCGGCGACCGGCAAGAGAGCTACAACGAAGCATGCCGAACGGAGAAAATAGCAGCAGCTCATCTGTTCACACCTTGTTTCTGCCATGTGCTTGAACGCCAAGACGTTCGCGCTTCTGTGAGATGAAAGACGTCCTTCTGCATATGTGGTTGCTCACACCGGTGCACTTGTTAGTGTATCCATTCAGTCCTGGGCTGCGGGGCATTCAGAAGTGGCTCTGTGGAGACGTCTGCATAGAGGCAGCTGTCAGAACACGCACACTCGATTGTTCACCAAAACATATGCAGACGCGTCCTTAGCCTGTAGATTTGGATGCACAGAGTTCCCTGTGTTCGCAAGAGACAAGGGAATCGCGTCTGTGCGCACAGAAGCAATAGCGGACCGTTTCCCTCGGAGTGAACGCGAAAGAGCCGTCTATATACTCGCAGACACGCGAACGTGCCTCAATGCGGTCACAGAGGCAGCAGCTTTTGCACAGATGCTCCTGGTGATTCTGGCACTTTCCAGGCACACTCCTGAAAGTCGCGCACACTGCTGTTCACTCGCTAAACGACCTCTTGGGAAACACGTCTCCGGTCGACGGACCGCTCAGATTGCTTCTCGTGTAACTGTGAACTGTGTCAGCGCAGGGAATCCGTCTCTGTTGAGCAGATGTCGATCCTGCCTCGCTTTTGCTTTGTTGCCTCTACCAAGATGATTTCCCGTTTCTCTCTTCACTGGAGCAGGCAGACACAGCCAACGCACATCAAGTGTCAAGAGACACGCTCTGCTGAGCTCAACGCTTGTGCAGATGCACATGTGCGACGAAGTCAACACACGTGCTTGTGGAGAGAAAGAAAGGGACTCCCAGGCGTGTGGAGCGACGGGGAGAAAGAGCGGGCGCTGAGGAACACAGTTTCAAACAGACTGTCTCCACACAAACAGGCACCTGTCTGCAGGTATCCTAGATCTTGATTCTTGAACTTGAGGAAACACGCGTCTGAGCAAAACTCCCAAACGCTTCCAGGAAAGACACAGGCTCTCCCACAAGCACACAAGTGTTTGCCCTCAGCTATAGATCAGGGACAAGCCTGTGAAGAGATGCCCTGCTATTCTTTCGCCTTATGGCATCATGTGTTTCGTTCCTCTTGGAGATCGATTGTTAAACGTCTTTCCTAGGGCGACTGTGAAGCATTTGCCAGCGGAGGAGAAGTAGCACGGAGCAGCATTCAGTACTGCCTACGAGTGTCTTTGCTACCCTACTAGCGGAGCTCCAAGAACAGGCACACATCTTCAGGTACCTTCCAAATGTGGATTCCCCTGCAGCCCCGTAGGCGGGCGTGCAGTACGCCAACCGTCAACGGACGTTTTTCCCCTCAAGCCTGTCAGGACGTTGCTCGTCCGTCTTTCCCTCAATAGATGGGAGTAGGCGCGCTTGCGGATGTGTGCGTGTGTGTGGCCACGCGTTTGCTTAGGCTTCAGTGTGTGAAAAGGTAGGTGCTTTTCTCTAGCTGCGTGTGCGTGCACGTGGTGCTGGGTGCACATCCCTGGGTGCTCGTGGAAAGGTTTCTGCATGGTTTTCGCTGAGGAATCGTGTGTGTGCACATGGACAAAGAGAAGGCGCAGCAACCAGGTTCCAGCGCCGAAGAAGGCAAAAGGCGAGGTTTCCGGCGCTATCTCCTTCTCTCCCCAGAGCTAATCGCGCAAAGCAAGCCGCTAAGCCGGCGACCGGCAAGAGAGCTACAACGAAGCATGCCGAACGGAGAAAATAGCAGCAGCTCATCTGTTCACACCTTGTTTCTGCCATGTGCTTGAACGCCAAGACGTTCGCGCTTCTGTGAGATGAAAGACGTCCTTCTGCATATGTGGTTGCTCACACCGGTGCACTTGTTAGTGTATCCATTCAGTCCTGGGCTGCGGGGCATTCAGAAGTGGCTCTGTGGAGACGTCTGCATAGAGGCAGCTGTCAGAACACGCACACTCGATTGTTCACCAAAACATATGCAGACGCGTCCTTAGCCTGTAGATTTGGATGCACAGAGTTCCCTGTGTTCGCAAGAGACAAGGGAATCGCGTCTGTGCGCACAGAAGCAATAGCGGACCGTTTCCCTCGGAGTGAACGCGAAAGAGCCGTCTATATACTCGCAGACACGCGAACGTGCCTCAATGCGGTCACAGAGGCAGCAGCTTTTGCACAGATGCTCCTGGTGATTCTGGCACTTTCCAGGCACACTCCTGAAAGTCGCGCACACTGCTGTTCACTCGCTAAACGACCTCTTGGGAAACACGTCTCCGGTCGACGGACCGCTCAGATTGCTTCTCGTGTAACTGTGAACTGTGTCAGCGCAGGGAATCCGTCTCTGTTGAGCAGATGTCAATCCTGCCTCGCTTTTGCTTTGTTGCCTCTACCAAGATGATTTCCCGTTTCTCTCTTCACTGGAGCAGGCAGACACAGCCAACGCACATCAAGTGTCAAGAGACACGCTCTGCTGAGCTCAACGCTTGTGCAGATGCACATGTGCGACGAAGTCAACACACGTGCTTGTGGAGAGAAAGAAAGGGACTCCCAGGCGTGTGGAGCGACGGGGAGAAAGAGCGGGCGCTGAGGAACACAGTTTCAAACAGACTGTCTCCACACAAACAGGCACCTGTCTGCAGGTATCCTAGATCTTGATTCTTGAACTTGAGGAAACACGCGTCTGAGCAAAACTCCCAAACGCTTCCAGGAAAGACACAGGCTCTCCCACAAGCACACAAGTGTTTGCCCTCAGCTATAGATCAGGGACAAGCCTGTGAAGAGCAACCAAAGAGCTCGTCCGTCTTTCCCTCAATAGATGGGAGTAGGCGCGCTTGCGGATGTGTGCGTGTGTGTGGCCACGCGTTTGCTTAGGCATCAGTGTGTGAAAAGGTAGGTGCTTTTCTCTAGCTGCGTGTGCGTGCACGTGGTGCTGGGTGCACATCCCTGGGTGCTCGTGGAAAGGTTTCTGCATGGTTTTCGCTGAGGAATCGTGTGTGTGCACATGGACAAAGAGAAGGCGCAGCAACCAGGTTCCAGCGCCGAAGAAGGCAAAAGGCGAGGTTTCCGGCGCTATCTCCTTCTCTCCCCAGAGCTAGTCGCGCAAAGCAAGCCGCTAAGCCGGCGACCGGCAAGAGAGCTACAACGAAGCATGCCGAACGGAGAAAATAGCAGCAGCTCATCTGTTCACACCTTGTTTCTGCCATGTGCTTGAACGCCAAGACGTTCGCGCTTCTGTGAGATGAAAGACGTCCTTCTGCATATGTGGTTGCTCACACCGGTGCACTTGTTAGTGTATCCATTCAGTCCTGGGCTGCGGGGCATTCAGAAGTGGCTCTGTGGAGACGTCTGCATAGAGGCAGCTGTCAGAACACGCACACTCGATTGTTCACCAAAACATATGCAGACGCGTCCTTAGCCTGTAGATTTGGATGCACAGAGTTCCCTGTGTTCGCAAGAGACAAGGGAATCGCGTCTGTGCGCACAGAAGCAATAGCGGACCGTTTCCCTCGGAGTGAACGCGAAAGAGCCGTCTATATACTCGCAGACACGCGAACGTGCCTCAATGCGGTCACAGAGGCAGCAGCTTTTGCACAGATGCTCCTGGTGATTCTGGCACTTTCCAGGCACACTCCTGAAAGTCGCGCACACTGCTGTTCACTCGCTAAACGACCTCTTGGGAAACACGTCTCCGGTCGACGGACCGCTCAGATTGCTTCTCGTGTAACTGTGAACTGTGTCAGCGCAGGGAATCCGTCTCTGTTGAGCAGATGTCAATCCTGCCTCGCTTTTGCTTTGTTGCCTCTACCAAGATGATTTCCCGTTTCTCTCTTCACTGGAGCAGGCAGACACAGCCAACGCACATCAAGTGTCAAGAGACACGCTCTGCTGAGCTCAACGCTTGTGCAGATGCACATGTGCGACGAAGTCAACACACGTGCTTGTGGAGAGAAAGAAAGGGACTCCCAGGCGTGTGGAGCGACGGGGAGAAAGAGCGGGCGCTGAGGAACACAGTTTCAAACAGACTGTCTCCACACAAACAGGCACCTGTCTGCAGGTATCCTAGATCTTGATTCTTGAACTTGAGGAAACACGCGTCTGAGCAAAACTCCCAAACGCTTCCAGGAAAGACACAGGCTCTCCCACAAGCACACAAGTGTTTGCCCTCAGCTATAGATCAGGGACAAGCCTGTGAAGAGATGCCCTGCTATTCTTTCGCCTTATGGCATCATGCGTTTCGTTCCTCTTGGAGATCGATTGTTAAACGTCTTTCCTAGGGCGACTGTGAAGCATTTGCCAGCGGAGGAGAAGTAGCACGGAGCAGCATTCAGTACTGCCTACGAGTGTCTTTGCTACCCTACTAGCGGAGCTCCAAGAACAGGCACACATCTTCAGGTACCTTCCAAATGTGGATTCCCCTGCAGCCCCGTAGGCGGGCGTGCAGTACGCCAACCGTCAACGGACGTTTTTCCCCTCAAGCCTGTCAGGACGTTGCTCGTCCGTCTTTCCCTCAATAGATGGGAGTAGGCGCGCTTGCGGATGTGTGCGTGTGTGTGGCCACGCGTTTGCTTAGGCATCAGTGTGTGAAAAGGTAGGTGCTTTTCTCTAGCTGCGTGTGCGTGCACGTGGTGCTGGGTGCACATCCCTGGGTGCTCGTGGAAAGGTTTCTGCATGGTTTTCGCTGAGGAATCGTGTGTGTGCACATGGACAAAGAGAAGGCGCAGCAACCAGGTTCCAGCGCCGAAGAAGGCAAAAGGCGAGGTTTCCGGCGCTATCTCCTTCTCTCCCCAGAGCTAGTCGCGCAAAGCAAGCCGCTAAGCCGGCGACCGGCAAGAGAGCTACAACGAAGCATGCCGAACGGAGAAAATAGCAGCAGCTCATCTGTTCACACCTTGTTTCTGCCATGTGCTTGAACGCCAAGACGTTCGCGCTTCTGTGAGATGAAAGACGTCCTTCTGCATATGTGGTTGCTCACACCGGTGCACTTGTTAGTGTATCCATTCAGTCCTGGGCTGCGGGGCATTCAGAAGTGGCTCTGTGGAGACGTCTGCATAGAGGCAGCTGTCAGAACACGCACACTCGATTGTTCACCAAAACATATGCAGACGCGTCCTTAGCCTGTAGATTTGGATGCACAGAGTTCCCTGTGTTCGCAAGAGACAAGGGAATCGCGTCTGTACGCACAGAAGCAATAGCGGACCGTTTCCCTCGGAGTGAACGCGAAAGAGCCGTCTATATACTCGCAGACACGGGAACGTGCCTCAATGCGGTCACAGAGGCAGCAGCTTTTGCACAGATGCTCCTGGTGATTCTGGCACTTTCCAGGCACACTCCTGAAAGTCGCGCACACTGCTGTTCACTCGCTAAACGACCTCTTGGGAAACACGTCTCCGGTCGACGGACCGCTCAGATTGCTTCTCGTGTAACTGTGAACTGTGTCAGCGCAGGGAATCCGTCTCTGTTGAGCAGATGTCGATCCTGCCTCGCTTTTGCTTTGTTGCCTCTACCAAGATGATTTCCCGTTTCTCTCTTCACTGGAGCAGGCAGACACAGCCAACGCACATCAAGTGTCAAGAGACACGCTCTGCTGAGCTCAACGCTTGTGCAGATGCACATGTGCGACGAAGTCAACACACGTGCTTGTGGAGAGAAAGAAAGGGACTCCCAGGCGTGTGGAGCGACGGGGAGAAAGAGCGGGCGCTGAGGAACACAGTTTCAAACAGACTGTCTCCACACAAACAGGCACCTGTCTGCAGGTATCCTAGATCTTGATTCTTGAACTTGAGGAAACACGCGTCTGAGCAAAACTCCCAAACGCTTCCAGGAAAGACACAGGCTCTCCCACAAGCACACAAGTGTTTGCCCTCAGCTATAGATCAGGGACAAGCCTGTGAAGAGATGCCCTGCTATTCTTTCGCCTTATGGCATCATGTGTTTCGTTCCTCTTGGAGATCGATTGTTAAACGTCTTTCCTAGGGCGACTGTGAAGCATTTGCCAGCGGAGGAGAAGTAGCACGGAGCAGCATTCAGTACTGCCTACGAGTGTCTTTGCTACCCTACTAGCGGAGCTCCAAGAACAGGCACACATCTTCAGGTACCTTCCAAATGTGGATTCCCCTGCAGCCCCGTAGGCGGGCGTGCAGTACGCCAACCGTCAACGGACGTTTTTCCCCTCAAGCCTGTCAGGACGTTGCTCGTCCGTCTTTCCCTCAATAGATGGGAGTAGGCGCGCTTGCGGATGTGTGCGTGTGTGTGGCCACGCGTTTGCTTAGGCATCAGTGTGTGAAAAGGTAGGTGCTTTTCTCTAGCTGCGTGTGCGTGCACGTGGTGCTGGGTGCACATCCCTGGGTGCTCGTGGAAAGGTTTCTGCATGGTTTTCGCTGAGGAATCGTGTGTGTGCACATGGACAAAGAGAAGGCGCAGCAACCAGGTTCCAGCGCCGAAGAAGGCAAAAGGCGAGGTTTCCGGCGCTATCTCCTTCTCTCCCCAGAGCTAGTCGCGCAAAGCAAGCCGCTAAGCCGGCGACCGGCAAGAGAGCTACAACGAAGCATGCCGAACGGAGAAAATAGCAGCAGCTCATCTGTTCACACCTTGTTTCTGCCATGTGCTTGAACGCCAAGACGTTCGCGCTTCTGTGAGATGAAAGACGTCCTTCTGCATATGTGGTTGCTCACACCGGTGCACTTGTTAGTGTATCCATTCAGTCCTGGGCTGCGGGGCATTCAGAAGTGGCTCTGTGGAGACGTCTGCATAGAGGCAGCTGTCAGAACACGCACACTCGATTGTTCACCAAAACATATGCAGACGCGTCCTTAGCCTGTAGATTTGGATGCACAGAGTTCCCTGTGTTCGCAAGAGACAAGGGAATCGCGTCTGTGCGCACAGAAGCAATAGCGGACCGTTTCCCTCGGAGTGAACGCGAAAGAGCCGTCTATATACTCGCAGACACGCGAACGTGCCTCAATGCGGTCACAGAGGCAGCAGCTTTTGCACAGATGCTCCTGGTGATTCTGGCACTTTCCAGGCACACTCCTGAAAGTCGCGCACACTGCTGTTCACTCGCTAAACGACCTCTTGGGAAACACGTCTCCGGTCGACGGACCGCTCAGATTGCTTCTCGTGTAACTGTGAACTGTGTCAGCGCAGGGAATCCGTCTCTGTTGAGCAGATGTCAATCCTGCCTCGCTTTTGCTTTGTTGCCTCTACCAAGATGATTTCCCGTTTCTCTCTTCACTGGAGCAGGCAGACACAGCCAACGCACATCAAGTGTCAAGAGACACGCTCTGCTGAGCTCAACGCTTGTGCAGATGCACATGTGCGACGAAGTCAACACACGTGCTTGTGGAGAGAAAGAAAGGGACTCCCAGGCGTGTGGAGCGACGGGGAGAAAGAGCGGGCGCTGAGGAACACAGTTTCAAACAGACTGTCTCCACACAAACAGGCACCTGTCTGCAGGTATCCTAGATCTTGATTCTTGAACTTGAGGAAACACGCGTCTGAGCAAAACTCCCAAACGCTTCCAGGAAAGACACAGGCTCTCCCACAAGCACACAAGTGTTTGCCCTCAGCTATAGATCAGGGACAAGCCTGTGAAGAGCAACCAAAGAGCTCGTCCGTCTTTCTCTCAATAGATGGGAGTAGGCGCGCTTGCGGATGTGTGCGTGTGTGTGGCCACGCGTTTGCTTAGGCATCAGTGTGTGAAAAGGTAGGTGCTTTTCTCTAGCTGCGTGTGCGTGCACGTGGTGCTGGGTGCACATCCCTGGGTGCTCGTGGAAAGGTTTCTGCATGGTTTTCGCTGAGGAATCGTGTGTGTGCACATGGACAAAGAGAAGGCGCAGCAACCAGGTTCCAGCGCCGAAGAAGGCAAAAGGCGAGGTTTCCGGCGCTATCTCCTTCTCTCCCCAGAGCTAGTCGCGCAAAGCAAGCCGCTAAGCCGGCGACCGGCAAGAGAGCTACAACGAAGCATGCCGAACGGAGAAAATAGCAGCAGCTCATCTGTTCACACCTTGTTTCTGCCATGTGCTTGAACGCCAAGACGTTCGCGCTTCTGTGAGATGAAAGACGTCCTTCTGCATATGTGGTTGCTCACACCGGTGCACTTGTTAGTGTATCCATTCAGTCCTGGGCTGCGGGGCATTCAGAAGTGGCTCTGTGGAGACGTCTGCATAGAGGCAGCTGTCAGAACACGCACACTCGATTGTTCACCAAAACATATGCAGACGCGTCCTTAGCCTGTAGATTTGGATGCACAGAGTTCCCTGTGTTCGCAAGAGACAAGGGAATCGCGTCTGTGCGCACAGAAGCAATAGCGGACCGTTTCCCTCGGAGTGAACGCGAAAGAGCCGTCTATATACTCGCAGACACGCGAACGTGCCTCAATGCGGTCACAGAGGCAGCAGCTTTTGCACAGATGCTCCTGGTGATTCTGGCACTTTCCAGGCACACTCCTGAAAGTCGCGCACACTGCTGTTCACTCGCTAAACGACCTCTTGGGAAACACGTCTCCGGTCGACGGACCGCTCAGATTGCTTCTCGTGTAACTGTGAACTGTGTCAGCGCAGGGAATCCGTCTCTGTTGAGCAGATGTCAATCCTGCCTCGCTTTTGCTTTGTTGCCTCTACCAAGATGATTTCCCGTTTCTCTCTTCACTGGAGCAGGCAGACACAGCCAACGCACATCAAGTGTCAAGAGACACGCTCTGCTGAGCTCAACGCTTGTGCAGATGCACATGTGCGACGAAGTCAACACACGTGCTTGTGGAGAGAAAGAAAGGGACTCCCAGGCGTGTGGAGCGACGGGGAGAAAGAGCGGGCGCTGAGGAACACAGTTTCAAACAGACTGTCTCCACACAAACAGGCACCTGTCTGCAGGTATCCTAGATCTTGATTCTTGAACTTGAGGAAACACGCGTCTGAGCAAAACTCCCAAACGCTTCCAGGAAAGACACAGGCTCTCCCACAAGCACACAAGTGTTTGCCCTCAGCTATAGATCAGGGACAAGCCTGTGAAGAGCAACCAAAGAGCTCGTCCGTCTTTCCCTCAATAGATGGGAGTAGGCGCGCTTGCGGATGTGTGCGTGTGTGTGGCCACGCGTTTGCTTAGGCATCAGTGTGTGAAAAGGTAGGTGCTTTTCTCTAGCTGCGTGTGCGTGCACGTGGTGCTGGGTGCACATCCCTGGGTGCTCGTGGAAAGGTTTCTGCATGGTTTTCGCTGAGGAATCGTGTGTGTGCACATGGACAAAGAGAAGGCGCAGCAACCAGGTTCCAGCGCCGAAGAAGGCAAAAGGCGAGGTTTCCGGCGCTATCTCCTTCTCTCCCCAGAGCTAGTCGCGCAAAGCAAGCCGCTAAGCCGGCGACCGGCAAGAGAGCTACAACGAAGCATGCCGAACGGAGAAAATAGCAGCAGCTCATCTCTTCACACCTTGTTTCTGCCATGTGCTTGAACGCCAAGACGTTCGCGCTTCTGTGAGATGAAAGACGTCCTTCTGCATATGTGGTTGCTCACACCGGTGCACTTGTTAGTGTATCCATTCAGTCCTGGGCTGCGGGGCATTCAGAAGTGGCTCTGTGGAGACGTCTGCATAGAGGCAGCTGTCAGAACACGCACACTCGATTGTTCACCAAAACATATGCAGACGCGTCCTTAGCCTGTAGATTTGGATGCACAGAGTTCCCTGTGTTCGCAAGAGACAAGGGAATCGCGTCTGTGCGCACAGAAGCAATAGCGGACCGTTTCCCTCGGAGTGAACGCGAAAGAGCCGTCTATATACTCGCAGACACGCGAACGTGCCTCAATGCGGTCACAGAGGCAGCAGCTTTTGCACAGATGCACAGATGATTCTGGCACTTTCCAGGCACACTCCTGAAAGTCGCGCACACTGCTGTTCACTCGCTAAACGACCTCTTGGGAAACACGTCTCCGGTCGACGGACCGCTCAGATTGCTTCTCGTGTAACTGTGAACTGTGTCAGCGCAGGGAATCCGTCTCTGTTGAGCAGATGTCAATCCTGCCTCGCTTTTGCTTTGTTGCCTCTACCAAGATGATTTCCCGTTTCTCTCTTCACTGGAGCAGGCAGACACAGCCAACGCACATCTAGTGTCAAGAGACACGCTCTGCTGAGCTCAACGCTTGTGCAGATGCACATGTGCGACGAAGTCAACACACGTGCTTGTGGAGAGAAAGAAAGGGACTCCCAGGCGTGTGGAGCGACGGGGAGAAAGAGCGGGCGCTGAGGAACACAGTTTCAAACAGACTGTCTCCACACAAACAGGCACCTGTCTGCAGGTATCCTAGATCTTGATTCTTGAACTTGAGGAAACACGCGTCTGAGCAAAACTCCCAAACGCTTCCAGGAAAGACACAGGCTCTCCCACAAGCACACAAGTGTTTGCCCTCAGCTATAGATCAGGGACAAGCCTGTGAAGAGATGCCCTGCTATTCTTTCGCCTTATGGCATCATGTGTTTCGTTCCTCTTGGAGATCGATTGTTAAACGTCTTTCCTAGGGCGACTGTGAAGCATTTGCCAGCGGAGGAGAAGTAGCACGGAGCAGCATTCAGTACTGCCTACGAGTGTCTTTGCTACCCTACTAGCGGAGCTCCAAGAACAGGCACACATCTTCAGGTACCTTCCAAATGCGGATTCCCCTGCAGCCCCGTAGGCGGGCGTGCAGTACGCCAACCGTCAACGGACGTTTTTCCCCTCAAGCCTGTCAGGACGTTGCTCGTCCGTCTTTCCCTCAATAGATGGGAGTAGGCGCGCTTGCGGATGTGTGCGTGTGTGTGGCCACGCGTTTGCTTAGGCATCAGTGTGTGAAAAGGTAGGTGCTTTTCTCTAGCTGCGTGTGCGTGCACGTGGTGCTGGGTGCACATCCCTGGGTGCTCGTGGAAAGGTTTCTGCATGGTTTTCGCTGAGGAATCGTGTGTGTGCACATGGACAAAGAGAAGGCGCAGCAACCAGGTTCCAGCGCCGAAGAAGGCAAAAGGCGAGGTTTCCGGCGCTATCTCCTTCTCTCCCCAGAGCTAGTCGCGCAAAGCAAGCCGCTAAGCCGGCGACCGGCAAGAGAGCTACAACGAAGCATGCCGAACGGAGAAAATAGCAGCAGCTCATCTGTTCACACCTTGTTTCTGCCATGTGCTTGAACGCCAAGACGTTCGCGCTTCTGTGAGATGAAAGACGTCCTTCTGCATATGTGGTTGCTCACACCGGTGCACTTGTTAGTGTATCCATTCAGTCCTGGGCTGCGGGGCATTCAGAAGTGGCTCTGTGGAGACGTCTGCATAGAGGCAGCTGTCAGAACACGCACACTCGATTGTTCACCAAAACATATGCAGACGCGTCCTTAGCCTGTAGATTTGGATGCACAGAGTTCCCTGTGTTCGCAAGAGACAAGGGAATCGCGTCTGTGCGCACAGAAGCAATAGCGGACCGTTTCCCTCGGAGTGAACGCGAAAGAGCCGTCTATATACTCGCAGACACGCGAACGTGCCTCAATGCGGTCACAGAGGCAGCAGCTTTTGCACAGATGCTCCTGGTGATTCTGGCACTTTCCAGGCACACTCCTGAAAGTCGCGCACACTGCTGTTCACTCGCTAAACGACCTCTTGGGAAACACGTCTCCGGTCGACGGACCGCTCAGATTGCTTCTCGTGTAACTGTGAACTGTGTCAGCGCAGGGAATCCGTCTCTGTTGAGCAGATGTCAATCCTGCCTCGCTTTTGCTTTGTTGCCTCTACCAAGATGATTTCCCGTTTCTCTCTTCACTGGAGCAGGCAGACACAGCCAACGCACATCAAGTGTCAAGAGACACGCTCTGCTGAGCTCAACGCTTGTGCAGATGCACATGTGCGACGAAGTCAACACACGTGCTTGTGGAGAGAAAGAAAGGGACTCCCAGGCGTGTGGAGCGACGGGGAGAAAGAGCGGGCGCTGAGGAACACAGTTTCAAACAGACTGTCTCCACACAAACAGGCACCTGTCTGCAGGTATCCTAGATCTTGATTCTTGAACTTGAGGAAACACGCGTCTGAGCAAAACTCCCAAACGCTTCCAGGAAAGACACAGGCTCTCCCACAAGCACACAAGTGTTTGCCCTCAGCTATAGATCAGGGACAAGCCTGTGAAGAGCAACCAAAGAGCTCGTCCGTCTTTCTCTCAATAGATGGGAGTAGGCGCGCTTGCGGATGTGTGCGTGTGTGTGGCCACGCGTTTGCTTAGGCATCAGTGTGTGAAAAGGTAGGTGCTTTTCTCTAGCTGCGTGTGCGTGCACGTGGTGCTGGGTGCACATCCCTGGGTGCTCGTGGAAAGGTTTCTGCATGGTTTTCGCTGAGGAATCGTGTGTGTGCACATGGACAAAGAGAAGGCGCAGCAACCAGGTTCCAGCGCCGAAGAAGGCAAAAGGCGAGGTTTCCGGCGCTATCTCCTTCTCTCCCCAGAGCTAGTCGCGCAAAGCAAGCCGCTAAGCCGGCGACCGGCAAGAGAGCTACAACGAAGCATGCCGAACGGAGAAAATAGCAGCAGCTCATCTGTTCACACCTTGTTTCTGCCATGTGCTTGAACGCCAAGACGTTCGCGCTTCTGTGAGATGAAAGACGTCCTTCTGCATATGTGGTTGCTCACACCGGTGCACTTGTTAGTGTATCCATTCAGTCCTGGGCTGCGGGGCATTCAGAAGTGGCTCTGTGGAGACGTCTGCATAGAGGCAGCTGTCAGAACACGCACACTCGATTGTTCACCAAAACATATGCAGACGCGTCCTTAGCCTGTAGATTTGGATGCACAGAGTTCCCTGTGTTCGCAAGAGACAAGGGAATCGCGTCTGTGCGCACAGAAGCAATAGCGGACCGTTTCCCTCGGAGTGAACGCGAAAGAGCCGTCTATATACTCGCAGACACGCGAACGTGCCTCAATGCGGTCACAGAGGCAGCAGCTTTTGCACAGATGCTCCTGGTGATTCTGGCACTTTCCAGGCACACTCCTGAAAGTCGCGCACACTGCTGTTCACTCGCTAAACGACCTCTTGGGAAACACGTCTCCGGTCGACGGACCGCTCAGATTGCTTCTCGTGTAACTGTGAACTGTGTCAGCGCAGGGAATCCGTCTCTGTTGAGCAGATGTCAATCCTGCCTCGCTTTTGCTTTGTTGCCTCTACCAAGATGATTTCCCGTTTCTCTCTTCACTGGAGCAGGCAGACACAGCCAACGCACATCAAGTGTCAAGAGACACGCTCTGCTGAGCTCAACGCTTGTGCAGATGCACATGTGCGACGAAGTCAACACACGTGCTTGTGGAGAGAAAGAAAGGGACTCCCAGGCGTGTGGAGCGACGGGGAGAAAGAGCGGGCGCTGAGGAACACAGTTTCAAACAGACTGTCTCCACACAAACAGGCACCTGTCTGCAGGTATCCTAGATCTTGATTCTTGAACTTGAGGAAACACGCGTCTGAGCAAAACTCCCAAACGCTTCCAGGAAAGACACAGGCTCTCCCACAAGCACACAAGTGTTTGCCCTCAGCTATAGATCAGGGACAAGCCTGTGAAGAGCAACCAAAGAGCTCGTCCGTCTTTCTCTCAATAGATGGGAGTAGGCGCGCTTGCGGATGTGTGCGTGTGTGTGGCCACGCGTTTGCTTAGGCATCAGTGTGTGAAAAGGTAGGTGCTTTTCTCTAGCTGCGTGTGCGTGCACGTGGTGCTGGGTGCACATCCCTGGGTGCTCGTGGAAAGGTTTCTGCATGGTTTTCGCTGAGGAATCGTGTGTGTGCACATGGACAAAGAGAAGGCGCAGCAACCAGGTTCCAGCGCCGAAGAAGGCAAAAGGCGAGGTTTCCGGCGCTATCTCCTTCTCTCCCCAGAGCTAGTCGCGCAAAGCAAGCCGCTAAGCCGGCGACCGGCAAGAGAGCTACAACGAAGCATGCCGAACGGAGAAAATAGCAGCAGCTCATCTGTTCACACCTTGTTTCTGCCATGTGCTTGAACGCCAAGACGTTCGCGCTTCTGTGAGATGAAAGACGTCCTTCTGCATATGTGGTTGCTCACACCGGTGCACTTGTTAGTGTATCCATTCAGTCCTGGGCTGCGGGGCATTCAGAAGTGGCTCTGTGGAGACGTCTGCATAGAGGCAGCTGTCAGAACACGCACACTCGATTGTTCACCAAAACATATGCAGACGCGTCCTTAGCCTGTAGATTTGGATGCACAGAGTTCCCTGTGTTCGCAAGAGACAAGGGAATCGCGTCTGTGCGCACAGAAGCAATAGCGGACCGTTTCCCTCGGAGTGAACGCGAAAGAGCCGTCTATATACTCGCAGACACGCGAACGTGCCTCAATGCGGTCACAGAGGCAGCAGCTTTTGCACAGATGCTCCTGGTGATTCTGGCACTTTCCAGGCACACTCCTGAAAGTCGCGCACACTGCTGTTCACTCGCTAAACGACCTCTTGGGAAACACGTCTCCGGTCGACGGACCGCTCAGATTGCTTCTCGTGTAACTGTGAACTGTGTCAGCGCAGGGAATCCGTCTCTGTTGAGCAGATGTCAATCCTGCCTCGCCTTTGCTTTGTTGCCTCTACCAAGATGATTTCCCGTTTCTCTCTTCACTGGAGCAGGCAGACACAGCCAACGCACATCAAGTGTCAAGAGACACGCTCTGCTGAGCTCAACGCTTGTGCAGATGCACATGTGCGACGAAGTCAACACACGTGCTTGTGGAGAGAAAGAAAGGGACTCCCAGGCGTGTGGAGCGACGGGGAGAAAGAGCGGGCGCTGAGGAGCACAGTTTCAAACAGACTGTCTCCACACAAACAGGCACCTGTCTGCAGGTATCCTAGATCTTGATTCTTGAACTTGAGGAAACACGCGTCTGAGCAAAACTCCCAAACGCTTCCAGGAAAGACACAGGCTCTCCCACAAGCACACAAGTGTTTGCCCTCAGCTATAGATCAGGGACAAGCCTGTGAAGAGCAACCAAAGAGCTCGTCCGTCTTTCTCTCAATAGATGGGAGTAGGCGCGCTTGCGGATGTGTGCGTGTGTGTGGCCACGCGTTTGCTTAGGCATCAGTGTGTGAAAAGGTAGGTGCTTTTCTCTAGCTGCGTGTGCGTGCACGTGGTGCTGGGTGCACATCCCTGGGTGCTCGTGGAAAGGTTTCTGCATGGTTTTCGCTGAGGAATCGTGTGTGTGCACATGGACAAAGAGAAGGCGCAGCAACCAGGTTCCAGCGCCGAAGAAGGCAAAAGGCGAGGTTTCCGGCGCTATCTCCTTCTCTCCCCAGAGCTAGTCGCGCAAAGCAAGCCGCTAAGCCGGCGACCGGCAAGAGAGCTACAACGAAGCATGCCGAACGGAGAAAATAGCAGCAGCTCATCTGTTCACACCTTGTTTCTGCCATGTGCTTGAACGCCAAGACGTTCGCGCTTCTGTGAGATGAAAGACGTCCTTCTGCATATGTGGTTGCTCACACCGGTGCACTTGTTAGTGTATCCATTCAGTCCTGGGCTGCGGGGCATTCAGAAGTGGCTCTGTGGAGACGTCTGCATAGAGGCAGCTGTCAGAACACGCACACTCGATTGTTCACCAAAACATATGCAGACGCGTCCTTAGCCTGTAGATTTGGATGCACAGAGTTCCCTGTGTTCGCAAGAGACAAGGGAATCGCGTCTGTGCGCACAGAAGCAATAGCGGACCGTTTCCCTCGGAGTGAACGCGAAAGAGCCGTCTATATACTCGCAGACACGCGAACGTGCCTCAATGCGGTCACAGAGGCAGCAGCTTTTGCACAGATGCTCCTGGTGATTCTGGCACTTTCCAGGCACACTCCTGAAAGTCGCGCACACTGCTGTTCACTCGCTAAACGACCTCTTGGGAAACACGTCTCCGGTCGACGGACCGCTCAGATTGCTTCTCGTGTAACTGTGAACTGTGTCAGCGCAGGGAATCCGTCTCTGTTGAGCAGATGTCAATCCTGCCTCGCTTTTGCTTTGTTGCCTCTACCAAGATGATTTCCCGTTTCTCTCTTCACTGGAGCAGGCAGACACAGCCAACGCACATCAAGTGTCAAGAGACACGCTCTGCTGAGCTCAACGCTTGTGCAGATGCACATGTGCGACGAAGTCAACACACGTGCTTGTGGAGAGAAAGAAAGGGACTCCCAGGCGTGTGGAGCGACGGGGAGAAAGAGCGGGCGCTGAGGAACACAGTTTCAAACAGACTGTCTCCACACAAACAGGCACCTGTCTGCAGGTATCCTAGATCTTGATTCTTGAACTTGAGGAAACACGCGTCTGAGCAAAACTCCCAAACGCTTCCAGGAAAGACACAGGCTCTCCCACAAGCACACAAGTGTTTGCCCTCAGCTATAGATCAGGGACAAGCCTGTGAAGAGCAACCAAAGAGCTCGTCCGTCTTTCTCTCAATAGATGGGAGTAGGCGCGCTTGCGGATGTGTGCGTGTGTGTGGCCACGCGTTTGCTTAGGCATCAGTGTGTGAAAAGGTAGGTGCTTTTCTCTAGCTGCGTGTGCGTGCACGTGGTGCTGGGTGCACATCCCTGGGTGCTCGTGGAAAGGTTTCTGCATGGTTTTCGCTGAGGAATCGTGTGTGTGCACATGGACAAAGAGAAGGCGCAGCAACCAGGTTCCAGCGCCGAAGAAGGCAAAAGGCGAGGTTTCCGGCGCTATCTCCTTCTCTCCCCAGAGCTAGTCGCGCAAAGCAAGCCGCTAAGCCGGCGACCGGCAAGAGAGCTACAACGAAGCATGCCAAACGGAGAAAATAGCAGCAGCTCATCTGTTCACACCTTGTTTCTGCCATGTGCTTGAACGCCAAGACGTTCGCGCTTCTGTGAGATGAAAGACGTCCTTCTGCATATGTGGTTGCTCACACCGGTGCACTTGTTAGTGTATCCATTCAGTCCTGGGCTGCGGGGCATTCAGAAGTGGCTCTGTGGAGACGTCTGCATAGAGGCAGCTGTCAGAACACGCACACTCGATTGTTCACCAAAACATATGCAGACGCGTCCTTAGCCTGTAGATTTGGATGCACAGAGTTCCCTGTGTTCGCAAGAGACAAGGGAATCGCGTCTGTGCGCACAGAAGCAATAGCGGACCGTTTCCCTCGGAGTGAACGCGAAAGAGCCGTCTATATACTCGCAGACACGCGAACGTGCCTCAATGCGGTCACAGAGGCAGCAGCTTTTGCACAGATGCTCCTGGTGATTCTGGCACTTTCCAGGCACACTCCTGAAAGTCGCGCACACTGCTGTTCACTCGCTAAACGACCTCTTGGGAAACACGTCTCCGGTCGACGGACCGCTCAGATTGCTTCTCGTGTAACTGTGAACTGTGTCAGCGCAGGGAATCCGTCTCTGTTGAGCAGATGTCAATCCTGCCTCGCCTTTGCTTTGTTGCCTCTACCAAGATGATTTCCCGTTTCTCTCTTCACTGGAGCAGGCAGACACAGCCAACGCACATCAAGTGTCAAGAGACACGCTCTGCTGAGCTCAACGCTTGTGCAGATGCACATGTGCGACGAAGTCAACACACGTGCTTGTGGAGAGAAAGAAAGGGACTCCCAGGCGTGTGGAGCGACGGGGAGAAAGAGCGGGCGCTGAGGAACACAGTTTCAAACAGACTGTCTCCACACAAACAGGCACCTGTCTGCAGGTATCCTAGATCTTGATTCTTGAACTTGAGGAAACACGCGTCTGAGCAAAACTCCCAAACGCTTCCAGGAAAGACACAGGCTCTCCCACAAGCACACAAGTGTTTGCCCTCAGCTATAGATCAGGGACAAGCCTGTGAAGAGATGCCCTGCTATTCTTTCGCCTTATGGCATCATGTGTTTCGTTCCTCTTGGAGATCGATTGTTAAACGTCTTTCCTAGGGCGACTGTGAAGCATTTGCCAGCGGAGGAGAAGTAGCACGGAGCAGCATTCAGTACTGCCTACGAGTGTCTTTGCTACCCTACTAGCGGAGCTCCAAGAACAGGCACACATCTTCAGGTACCTTCCAAATGTGGATTCCCCTGCAGCCCCGTAGGCGGGCGTGCAGTACGCCAACCGTCAACGGACGTTTTTCCCCTCAAGCCTGTCAGGACGTTGCTCGTCCGTCTTTCCCTCAATAGATGGGAGTAGGCGCGCTTGCGGATGTGTGCGTGTGTGTGGCCACGCGTTTGCTTAGGCATCAGTGTGTGAAAAGGTAGGTGCTTTTCTCTAGCTGCGTGTGCGTGCACGTGGTGCTGGGTGCACATCCCTGGGTGCTCGTGGAAAGGTTTCTGCATGGTTTTCGCTGAGGAATCGTGTGTGTGCACATGGACAAAGAGAAGGCGCAGCAACCAGGTTCCAGCGCCGAAGAAGGCAAAAGGCGAGGTTTCCGGCGCTATCTCCTTCTCTCCCCAGAGCTAGTCGCGCAAAGCAAGCCGCTAAGCCGGCGACCGGCAAGAGAGCTACAACGAAGCATGCCGAACGGAGAAAATAGCAGCAGCTCATCTGTTCACACCTTGTTTCTGCCATGTGCTTGAACGCCAAGACGTTCGCGCTTCTGTGAGATGAAAGACGTCCTTCTGCATATGTGGTTGCTCACACCGGTGCACTTGTTAGTGTATCCATTCAGTCCTGGGCTGCGGGGCATTCAGAAGTGGCTCTGTGGAGACGTCTGCATAGAGGCAGCTGTCAGAACACGCACACTCGATTGTTCACCAAAACATATGCAGACGCGTCCTTAGCCTGTAGATTTGGATGCACAGAGTTCCCTGTGTTCGCAAGAGACAAGGGAATCGCGTCTGTACGCACAGAAGCAATAGCGGACCGTTTCCCTCGGAGTGAACGCGAAAGAGCCGTCTATATACTCGCAGACACGCGAACGTGCCTCAATGCGGTCACAGAGGCAGCAGCTTTTGCACAGATGCACAGATGATTCTGGCACTTTCCAGGCACACTCCTGAAAGTCGCGCACACTGCTGTTCACTCGCTAAACGACCTCTTGGGAAACACGTCTCCGGTCGACGGACCGCTCAGATTGCTTCTCGTGTAACTGTGAACTGTGTCAGCGCAGGGAATCCGTCTCTGTTGAGCAGATGTCAATCCTGCCTCGCTTTTGCTTTGTTGCCTCTACCAAGATGATTTCCCGTTTCTCTCTTCACTGGAGCAGGCAGACACAGCCAACGCACATCAAGTGTCAAGAGACACGCTCTGCTGAGCTCAACGCTTGTGCAGATGCACATGTGCGACGAAGTCAACACACGTGCTTGTGGAGAGAAAGAAAGGGACTCCCAGGCGTGTGGAGCGACGGGGAGAAAGAGCGGGCGCTGAGGAACACAGTTTCAAACAGACTGTCTCCACACAAACAGGCACCTGTCTGCAGGTATCCTAGATCTTGATTCTTGAACTTGAGGAAACACGCGTCTGAGCAAAACTCCCAAACGCTTCCAGGAAAGACACAGGCTCTCCCACAAGCACACAAGTGTTTGCCCTCAGCTATAGATCAGGGACAAGCCTGTGAAGAGCAACCAAAGAGCTCGTCCGTCTTTCTCTCAATAGATGGGAGTAGGCGCGCTTGCGGATGTGTGCGTGTGTGTGGCCACGCGTTTGCTTAGGCATCAGTGTGTGAAAAGGTAGGTGCTTTTCTCTAGCTGCGTGTGCGTGCACGTGGTGCTGGGTGCACATCCCTGGGTGCTCGTGGAAAGGTTTCTGCATGGTTTTCGCTGAGGAATCGTGTGTGTGCACATGGACAAAGAGAAGGCGCAGCAACCAGGTTCCAGCGCCGAAGAAGGCAAAAGGCGAGGTTTCCGGCGCTATCTCCTTCTCTCCCCAGAGCTAGTCGCGCAAAGCAAGCCGCTAAGCCGGCGACCGGCAAGAGAGCTACAACGAAGCATGCCGAACGGAGAAAATAGCAGCAGCTCATCTGTTCACACCTTGTTTCTGCCATGTGCTTGAACGCCAAGACGTTCGCGCTTCTGTGAGATGAAAGACGTCCTTCTGCATATGTGGTTGCTCACACCGGTGCACTTGTTAGTGTATCCATTCAGTCCTGGGCTGCGGGGCATTCAGAAGTGGCTCTGTGGAGACGTCTGCATAGAGGCAGCTGTCAGAACACGCACACTCGATTGTTCACCAAAACATATGCAGACGCGTCCTTAGCCTGTAGATTTGGATGCACAGAGTTCCCTGTGTTCGCAAGAGACAAGGGAATCGCGTCTGTGCGCACAGAAGCAATAGCGGACCGTTTCCCTCGGAGTGAACGCGAAAGAGCCGTCTATATACTCGCAGACACGCGAACGTGCCTCAATGCGGTCACAGAGGCAGCAGCTTTTGCACAGATGCTCCTGGTGATTCTGGCACTTTCCAGGCACACTCCTGAAAGTCGCGCACACTGCTGTTCACTCGCTAAACGACCTCTTGGGAAACACGTCTCCGGTCGACGGACCGCTCAGATTGCTTCTCGTGTAACTGTGAACTGTGTCAGCGCAGGGAATCCGTCTCTGTTGAGCAGATGTCAATCCTGCCTCGCTTTTGCTTTGTTGCCTCTACCAAGATGATTTCCCGTTTCTCTCTTCACTGGAGCAGGCAGACACAGCCAACGCACATCAAGTGTCAAGAGACACGCTCTGCTGAGCTCAACGCTTGTGCAGATGCACATGTGCGACGAAGTCAACACACGTGCTTGTGGAGAGAAAGAAAGGGACTCCCAGGCGTGTGGAGCGACGGGGAGAAAGAGCGGGCGCTGAGGAACACAGTTTCAAACAGACTGTCTCCACACAAACAGGCACCTGTCTGCAGGTATCCTAGATCTTGATTCTTGAACTTGAGGAAACACGCGTCTGAGCAAAACTCCCAAACGCTTCCAGGAAAGACACAGGCTCTCCCACAAGCACACAAGTGTTTGCCCTCAGCTATAGATCAGGGACAAGCCTGTGAAGAGCAACCAAAGAGCTCGTCCGTCTTTCCCTCAATAGATGGGAGTAGGCGCGCTTGCGGATGTGTGCGTGTGTGTGGCCACGCGTTTGCTTAGGCATCAGTGTGTGAAAAGGTAGGTGCTTTTCTCTAGCTGCGTGTGCGTGCACGTGGTGCTGGGTGCACATCCCTGGGTGCTCGTGGAAAGGTTTCTGCATGGTTTTCGCTGAGGAATCGTGTGTGTGCACATGGACAAAGAGAAGGCGCAGCAACCAGGTTCCAGCGCCGAAGAAGGCAAAAGGCGAGGTTTCCGGCGCTATCTCCTTCTCTCCCCAGAGCTAGTCGCGCAAAGCAAGCCGCTAAGCCGGCGACCGGCAAGAGAGCTACAACGAAGCATGCCGAACGGAGAAAATAGCAGCAGCTCATCTGTTCACACCTTGTTTCTGCCATGTGCTTGAACGCCAAGACGTTCGCGCTTCTGTGAGATGAAAGACGTCCTTCTGCATATGTGGTTGCTCACACCGGTGCACTTGTTAGTGTATCCATTCAGTCCTGGGCTGCGGGGCATTCAGAAGTGGCTCTGTGGAGACGTCTGCATAGAGGCAGCTGTCAGAACACGCACACTCGATTGTTCACCAAAACATATGCAGACGCGTCCTTAGCCTGTAGATTTGGATGCACAGAGTTCCCTGTGTTCGCAAGAGACAAGGGAATCGCGTCTGTGCGCACAGAAGCAATAGCGGACCGTTTCCCTCGGAGTGAACGCGAAAGAGCCGTCTATATACTCGCAGACACGCGAACGTGCCTCAATGCGGTCACAGAGGCAGCAGCTTTTGCACAGATGCACAGATGATTCTGGCACTTTCCAGGCACACTCCTGAAAGTCGCGCACACTGCTGTTCACTCGCTAAACGACCTCTTGGGAAACACGTCTCCGGTCGACGGACCGCTCAGATTGCTTCTCGTGTAACTGTGAACTGTGTCAGCGCAGGGAATCCGTCTCTGTTGAGCAGATGTCAATCCTGCCTCGCTTTTGCTTTGTTGCCTCTACCAAGATGATTTCCCGTTTCTCTCTTCACTGGAGCAGGCAGACACAGCCAACGCACATCTAGTGTCAAGAGACACGCTCTGCTGAGCTCAACGCTTGTGCAGATGCACATGTGCGACGAAGTCAACACACGTGCTTGTGGAGAGAAAGAAAGGGACTCCCAGGCGTGTGGAGCGACGGGGAGAAAGAGCGGGCGCTGAGGAACACAGTTTCAAACAGACTGTCTCCACACAAACAGGCACCTGTCTGCAGGTATCCTAGATCTTGATTCTTGAACTTGAGGAAACACGCGTCTGAGCAAAACTCCCAAACGCTTCCAGGAAAGACACAGGCTCTCCCACAAGCACACAAGTGTTTGCCCTCAGCTATAGATCAGGGACAAGCCTGTGAAGAGATGCCCTGCTATTCTTTCGCCTTATGGCATCATGTGTTTCGTTCCTCTTGGAGATCGATTGTTAAACGTCTTTCCTCGGGCGACTGTGAAGCATTTGCCAGCGGAGGAGAAGTAGCACGGAGCAGCATTCAGTACTGCCTACGAGTGTCTTTGCTACCCTACTAGCGGAGCTCCAAGAACAGGCACACATCTTCAGGTACCTTCCAAATGTGGATTCCCCTGCAGCCCCGTAGGCGGGCGTGCAGTACGCCAACCGTCAACGGACGTTTTTCCCCTCAAGCCTGTCAGGACGTTGCTCGTCCGTCTTTCCCTCAATAGATGGGAGTAGGCGCGCTTGCGGATGTGTGCGTGTGTGTGGCCACGCGTTTGCTTAGGCATCAGTGTGTGAAAAGGTAGGTGCTTTTCTCTAGCTGCGTGTGCGTGCACGTGGTGCTGGGTGCACATCCCTGGGTGCTCGTGGAAAGGTTTCTGCATGGTTTTCGCTGAGGAATCGTGTGTGTGCACATGGACAAAGAGAAGGCGCAGCAACCAGGTTCCAGCGCCGAAGAAGGCAAAAGGCGAGGTTTCCGGCGCTATCTCCTTCTCTCCCCAGAGCTAGTCGCGCAAAGCAAGCCGCTAAGCCGGCGACCGGCAAGAGAGCTACAACGAAGCATGCCGAACGGAGAAAATAGCAGCAGCTCATCTGTTCACACCTTGTTTCTGCCATGTGCTTGAACGCCAAGACGTTCGCGCTTCTGTGAGATGAAAGACGTCCTTCTGCATATGTGGTTGCTCACACCGGTGCACTTGTTAGTGTATCCATTCAGTCCTGGGCTGCGGGGCATTCAGAAGTGGCTCTGTGGAGACGTCTGCATAGAGGCAGCTGTCAGAACACGCACACTCGATTGTTCACCAAAACATATGCAGACGCGTCCTTAGCCTGTAGATTTGGATGCACAGAGTTCCCTGTGTTCGCAAGAGACAAGGGAATCGCGTCTGTGCGCACAGAAGCAATAGCGGACCGTTTCCCTCGGAGTGAACGCGAAAGAGCCGTCTATATACTCGCAGACACGCGAACGTGCCTCAATGCGGTCACAGAGGCAGCAGCTTTTGCACAGATGCTCCTGGTGATTCTGGCACTTTCCAGGCACACTCCTGAAAGTCGCGCACACTGCTGTTCACTCGCTAAACGACCTCTTGGGAAACACGTCTCCGGTCGACGGACCGCTCAGATTGCTTCTCGTGTAACTGTGAACTGTGTCAGCGCAGGGAATCCGTCTCTGTTGAGCAGATGTCAATCCTGCCTCGCTTTTGCTTTGTTGCCTCTACCAAGATGATTTCCCGTTTCTCTCTTCACTGGAGCAGGCAGACACAGCCAACGCACATCAAGTGTCAAGAGACACGCTCTGCTGAGCTCAACGCTTGTGCAGATGCACATGTGCGACGAAGTCAACACACGTGCTTGTGGAGAGAAAGAAAGGGACTCCCAGGCGTGTGGAGCGACGGGGAGAAAGAGCGGGCGCTGAGGAACACAGTTTCAAACAGACTGTCTCCACACAAACAGGCACCTGTCTGCAGGTATCCTAGATCTTGATTCTTGAACTTGAGGAAACACGCGTCTGAGCAAAACTCCCAAACGCTTCCAGGAAAGACACAGGCTCTCCCACAAGCACACAAGTGTTTGCCCTCAGCTATAGATCAGGGACAAGCCTGTGAAGAGCAACCAAAGAGCTCGTCCGTCTTTCTCTCAATAGATGGGAGTAGGCGCGCTTGCGGATGTGTGCGTGTGTGTGGCCACGCGTTTGCTTAGGCATCAGTGTGTGAAAAGGTAGGTGCTTTTCTCTAGCTGCGTGTGCGTGCACGTGGTGCTGGGTGCACATCCCTGGGTGCTCGTGGAAAGGTTTCTGCATGGTTTTCGCTGAGGAATCGTGTGTGTGCACATGGACAAAGAGAAGGCGCAGCAACCAGGTTCCAGCGCCGAAGAAGGCAAAAGGCGAGGTTTCCGGCGCTATCTCCTTCTCTCCCCAGAGCTAGTCGCGCAAAGCAAGCCGCTAAGCCGGCGACCGGCAAGAGAGCTACAACGAAGCATGCCGAACGGAGAAAATAGCAGCAGCTCATCTGTTCACACCTTGTTTCTGCCATGTGCTTGAACGCCAAGACGTTCGCGCTTCTGTGAGATGAAAGACGTCCTTCTGCATATGTGGTTGCTCACACCGGTGCACTTGTTAGTGTATCCATTCAGTCCTGGGCTGCGGGGCATTCAGAAGTGGCTCTGTGGAGACGTCTGCATAGAGGCAGCTGTCAGAACACGCACACTCGATTGTTCACCAAAACATATGCAGACGCGTCCTTAGCCTGTAGATTTGGATGCACAGAGTTCCCTGTGTTCGCAAGAGACAAGGGAATCGCGTCTGTGCGCACAGAAGCAATAGCGGACCGTTTCCCTCGGAGTGAACGCGAAAGAGCCGTCTATATACTCGCAGACACGCGAACGTGCCTCAATGCGGTCACAGAGGCAGCAGCTTTTGCACAGATGCTCCTGGTGATTCTGGCACTTTCCAGGCACACTCCTGAAAGTCGCGCACACTGCTGTTCACTCGCTAAACGACCTCTTGGGAAACACGTCTCCGGTCGACGGACCGCTCAGATTGCTTCTCGTGTAACTGTGAACTGTGTCAGCGCAGGGAATCCGTCTCTGTTGAGCAGATGTCAATCCTGCCTCGCTTTTGCTTTGTTGCCTCTACCAAGATGATTTCCCGTTTCTCTCTTCACTGGAGCAGGCAGACACAGCCAACGCACATCAAGTGTCAAGAGACACGCTCTGCTGAGCTCAACGCTTGTGCAGATGCACATGTGCGACGAAGTCAACACACGTGCTTGTGGAGAGAAAGAAAGGGACTCCCAGGCGTGTGGAGCGACGGGGAGAAAGAGCGGGCGCTGAGGAACACAGTTTCAAACAGACTGTCTCCACACAAACAGGCACCTGTCTGCAGGTATCCTAGATCTTGATTCTTGAACTTGAGGAAACACGCGTCTGAGCAAAACTCCCAAACGCTTCCAGGAAAGACACAGGCTCTCCCACAAGCACACAAGTGTTTGCCCTCAGCTATAGATCAGGGACAAGCCTGTGAAGAGCAACCAAAGAGCTCGTCCGTCTTTCCCTCAATAGATGGGAGTAGGCGCGCTTGCGGATGTGTGCGTGTGTGTGGCCACGCGTTTGCTTAGGCATCAGTGTGTGAAAAGGTAGGTGCTTTTCTCTAGCTGCGTGTGCGTGCACGTGGTGCTGGGTGCACATCCCTGGGTGCTCGTGGAAAGGTTTCTGCATGGTTTTCGCTGAGGAATCGTGTGTGTGCACATGGACAAAGAGAAGGCGCAGCAACCAGGTTCCAGCGCCGAAGAAGGCAAAAGGCGAGGTTTCCGGCGCTATCTCCTTCTCTCCCCAGAGCTAGTCGCGCAAAGCAAGCCGCTAAGCCGGCGACCGGCAAGAGAGCTACAACGAAGCATGCCGAACGGAGAAAATAGCAGCAGCTCATCTGTTCACACCTTGTTTCTGCCATGTGCTTGAACGCCAAGACGTTCGCGCTTCTGTGAGATGAAAGACGTCCTTCTGCATATGTGGTTGCTCACACCGGTGCACTTGTTAGTGTATCCATTCAGTCCTGGGCTGCGGGGCATTCAGAAGTGGCTCTGTGGAGACGTCTGCATAGAGGCAGCTGTCAGAACACGCACACTCGATTGTTCACCAAAACATATGCAGACGCGTCCTTAGCCTGTAGATTTGGATGCACAGAGTTCCCTGTGTTCGCAAGAGACAAGGGAATCGCGTCTGTGCGCACAGAAGCAATAGCGGACCGTTTCCCTCGGAGTGAACGCGAAAGAGCCGTCTATATACTCGCAGACACGCGAACGTGCCTCAATGCGGTCACAGAGGCAGCAGCTTTTGCACAGATGCTCCTGGTGATTCTGGCACTTTCCAGGCACACTCCTGAAAGTCGCGCACACTGCTGTTCACTCGCTAAACGACCTCTTGGGAAACACGTCTCCGGTCGACGGACCGCTCAGATTGCTTCTCGTGTAACTGTGAACTGTGTCAGCGCAGGGAATCCGTCTCTGTTGAGCAGATGTCAATCCTGCCTCGCCTTTGCTTTGTTGCCTCTACCAAGATGATTTCCCGTTTCTCTCTTCACTGGAGCAGGCAGACACAGCCAACGCACATCAAGTGTCAAGAGACACGCTCTGCTGAGCTCAACGCTTGTGCAGATGCACATGTGCGACGAAGTCAACACACGTGCTTGTGGAGAGAAAGAAAGGGACTCCCAGGCGTGTGGAGCGACGGGGAGAAAGAGCGGGCGCTGAGGAACACAGTTTCAAACAGACTGTCTCCACACAAACAGGCACCTGTCTGCAGGTATCCTAGATCTTGATTCTTGAACTTGAGGAAACACGCGTCTGAGCAAAACTCCCAAACGCTTCCAGGAAAGACACAGGCTCTCCCACAAGCACACAAGTGTTTGCCCTCAGCTATAGATCAGGGACAAGCCTGTGAAGAGCAACCAAAGAGCTCGTCCGTCTTTCCCTCAATAGATGGGAGTAGGCGCGCTTGCGGATGTGTGCGTGTGTGTGGCCACGCGTTTGCTTAGGCATCAGTGTGTGAAAAGGTAGGTGCTTTTCTCTAGCTGCGTGTGCGTGCACGTGGTGCTGGGTGCACATCCCTGGGTGCTCGTGGAAAGGTTTCTGCATGGTTTTCGCTGAGGAATCGTGTGTGTGCACATGGACAAAGAGAAGGCGCAGCAACCAGGTTCCAGCGCCGAAGAAGGCAAAAGGCGAGGTTTCCGGCGCTATCTCCTTCTCTCCCCAGAGCTAGTCGCGCAAAGCAAGCCGCTAAGCCGGCGACCGGCAAGAGAGCTACAACGAAGCATGCCGAACGGAGAAAATAGCAGCAGCTCATCTGTTCACACCTTGTTTCTGCCATGTGCTTGAACGCCAAGACGTTCGCGCTTCTGTGAGATGAAAGACGTCCTTCTGCATATGTGGTTGCTCACACCGGTGCACTTGTTAGTGTATCCATTCAGTCCTGGGCTGCGGGGCATTCAGAAGTGGCTCTGTGGAGACGTCTGCATAGAGGCAGCTGTCAGAACACGCACACTCGATTGTTCACCAAAACATATGCAGACGCGTCCTTAGCCTGTAGATTTGGATGCACAGAGTTCCCTGTGTTCGCAAGAGACAAGGGAATCGCGTCTGTGCGCACAGAAGCAATAGCGGACCGTTTCCCTCGGAGTGAACGCGAAAGAGCCGTCTATATACTCGCAGACACGCGAACGTGCCTCAATGCGGTCACAGAGGCAGCAGCTTTTGCACAGATGCTCCTGGTGATTCTGGCACTTTCCAGGCACACTCCTGAAAGTCGCGCACACTGCTGTTCACTCGCTAAACGACCTCTTGGGAAACACGTCTCCGGTCGACGGACCGCTCAGATTGCTTCTCGTGTAACTGTGAACTGTGTCAGCGCAGGGAATCCGTCTCTGTTGAGCAGATGTCAATCCTGCCTCGCTTTTGCTTTGTTGCCTCTACCAAGATGATTTCCCGTTTCTCTCTTCACTGGAGCAGGCAGACACAGCCAACGCACATCAAGTGTCAAGAGACACGCTCTGCTGAGCTCAACGCTTGTGCAGATGCACATGTGCGACGAAGTCAACACACGTGCTTGTGGAGAGAAAGAAAGGGACTCCCAGGCGTGTGGAGCGACGGGGAGAAAGAGCGGGCGCTGAGGAACACAGTTTCAAACAGACTGTCTCCACACAAACAGGCACCTGTCTGCAGGTATCCTAGATCTTGATTCTTGAACTTGAGGAAACACGCGTCTGAGCAAAACTCCCAAACGCTTCCAGGAAAGACACAGGCTCTCCCACAAGCACACAAGTGTTTGCCCTCAGCTATAGATCAGGGACAAGCCTGTGAAGAGCAACCAAAGAGCTCGTCCGTCTTTCTCTCAATAGATGGGAGTAGGCGCGCTTGCGGATGTGTGCGTGTGTGTGGCCACGCGTTTGCTTAGGCATCAGTGTGTGAAAAGGTAGGTGCTTTTCTCTAGCTGCGTGTGCGTGCACGTGGTGCTGGGTGCACATCCCTGGGTGCTCGTGGAAAGGTTTCTGCATGGTTTTCGCTGAGGAATCGTGTGTGTGCACATGGACAAAGAGAAGGCGCAGCAACCAGGTTCCAGCGCCGAAGAAGGCAAAAGGCGAGGTTTCCGGCGCTATCTCCTTCTCTCCCCAGAGCTAGTCGCGCAAAGCAAGCCGCTAAGCCGGCGACCGGCAAGAGAGCTACAACGAAGCATGCCGAACGGAGAAAATAGCAGCAGCTCATCTGTTCACACCTTGTTTCTGCCATGTGCTTGAACGCCAAGACGTTCGCGCTTCTGTGAGATGAAAGACGTCCTTCTGCATATGTGGTTGCTCACACCGGTGCACTTGTTAGTGTATCCATTCAGTCCTGGGCTGCGGGGCATTCAGAAGTGGCTCTGTGGAGACGTCTGCATAGAGGCAGCTGTCAGAACACGCACACTCGATTGTTCACCAAAACATATGCAGACGCGTCCTTAGCCTGTAGATTTGGATGCACAGAGTTCCCTGTGTTCGCAAGAGACAAGGGAATCGCGTCTGTGCGCACAGAAGCAATAGCGGACCGTTTCCCTCGGAGTGAACGCGAAAGAGCCGTCTATATACTCGCAGACACGCGAACGTGCCTCAATGCGGTCACAGAGGCAGCAGCTTTTGCACAGATGCTCCTGGTGATTCTGGCACTTTCCAGGCACACTCCTGAAAGTCGCGCACACTGCTGTTCACTCGCTAAACGACCTCTTGGGAAACACGTCTCCGGTCGACGGACCGCTCAGATTGCTTCTCGTGTAACTGTGAACTGTGTCAGCGCAGGGAATCCGTCTCTGTTGAGCAGATGTCAATCCTGCCTCGCTTTTGCTTTGTTGCCTCTACCAAGATGATTTCCCGTTTCTCTCTTCACTGGAGCAGGCAGACACAGCCAACGCACATCAAGTGTCAAGAGACACGCTCTGCTGAGCTCAACGCTTGTGCAGATGCACATGTGCGACGAAGTCAACACACGTGCTTGTGGAGAGAAAGAAAGGGACTCCCAGGCGTGTGGAGCGACGGGGAGAAAGAGCGGGCGCTGAGGAACACAGTTTCAAACAGACTGTCTCCACACAAACAGGCACCTGTCTGCAGGTATCCTAGATCTTGATTCTTGAACTTGAGGAAACACGCGTCTGAGCAAAACTCCCAAACGCTTCCAGGAAAGACACAGGCTCTCCCACAAGCACACAAGTGTTTGCCCTCAGCTATAGATCAGGGACAAGCCTGTGAAGAGCAACCAAAGAGCTCGTCCGTCTTTCCCTCAGTAGATGGGAGTAGGCGCGCTTGCGGATGTGTGCGTGTGTGTGGCCACGCGTTTGCTTAGGCATCAGTGTGTGAAAAGGTAGGTGCTTTTCTCTAGCTGCGTGTGCGTGCACGTGGTGCTGGGTGCACATCCCTGGGTGCTCGTGGAAAGGTTTCTGCATGGTTTTCGCTGAGGAATCGTGTGTGTGCACATGGACAAAGAGAAGGCGCAGCAACCAGGTTCCAGCGCCGAAGAAGGCAAAAGGCGAGGTTTCCGGCGCTATCTCCTTCTCTCCCCAGAGCTAGTCGCGCAAAGCAAGCCGCTAAGCCGGCGACCGGCAAGAGAGCTACAACGAAGCATGCCGAACGGAGAAAATAGCAGCAGCTCATCTGTTCACACCTTGTTTCTGCCATGTGCTTGAACGCCAAGACGTTCGCGCTTCTGTGAGATGAAAGACGTCCTTCTGCATATGTGGTTGCTCACACCGGTGCACTTGTTAGTGTATCCATTCAGTCCTGGGCTGCGGGGCATTCAGAAGTGGCTCTGTGGAGACGTCTGCATAGAGGCAGCTGTCAGAACACGCACACTCGATTGTTCACCAAAACATATGCAGACGCGTCCTTAGCCTGTAGATTTGGATGCACAGAGTTCCCTGTGTTCGCAAGAGACAAGGGAATCGCGTCTGTGCGCACAGAAGCAATAGCGGACCGTTTCCCTCGGAGTGAACGCGAAAGAGCCGTCTATATACTCGCAGACACGCGAACGTGCCTCAATGCGGTCACAGAGGCAGCAGCTTTTGCACAGATGCTCCTGGTGATTCTGGCACTTTCCAGGCACACTCCTGAAAGTCGCGCACACTGCTGTTCACTCGCTAAACGACCTCTTGGGAAACACGTCTCCGGTCGACGGACCGCTCAGATTGCTTCTCGTGTAACTGTGAACTGTGTCAGCGCAGGGAATCCGTCTCTGTTGAGCAGATGTCAATCCTGCCTCGCTTTTGCTTTGTTGCCTCTACCAAGATGATTTCCCGTTTCTCTCTTCACTGGAGCAGGCAGACACAGCCAACGCACATCAAGTGTCAAGAGACACGCTCTGCTGAGCTCAACGCTTGTGCAGATGCACATGTGCGACGAAGTCAACACACGTGCTTGTGGAGAGAAAGAAAGGGACTCCCAGGCGTGTGGAGCGACGGGGAGAAAGAGCGGGCGCTGAGGAACACAGTTTCAAACAGACTGTCTCCACACAAACAGGCACCTGTCTGCAGGTATCCTAGATCTTGATTCTTGAACTTGAGGAAACACGCGTCTGAGCAAAACTCCCAAACGCTTCCAGGAAAGACACAGGCTCTCCCACAAGCACACAAGTGTTTGCCCTCAGCTATAGATCAGGGACAAGCCTGTGAAGAGCAACCAAAGAGCTCGTCCGTCTTTCCCTCAGTAGATGGGAGTAGGCGCGCTTGCGGATGTGTGCGTGTGTGTGGCCACGCGTTTGCTTAGGCATCAGTGTGTGAAAAGGTAGGTGCTTTTCTCTAGCTGCGTGTGCGTGCACGTGGTGCTGGGTGCACATCCCTGGGTGCTCGTGGAAAGGTTTCTGCATGGTTTTCGCTGAGGAATCGTGTGTGTGCACATGGACAAAGAGAAGGCGCAGCAACCAGGTTCCAGCGCCGAAGAAGGCAAAAGGCGAGGTTTCCGGCGCTATCTCCTTCTCTCCCCAGAGCTAGTCGCGCAAAGCAAGCCGCTAAGCCGGCGACCGGCAAGAGAGCTACAACGAAGCATGCCGAACGGAGAAAATAGCAGCAGCTCATCTGTTCACACCTTGTTTCTGCCATGTGCTTGAACGCCAAGACGTTCGCGCTTCTGTGAGATGAAAGACGTCCTTCTGCATATGTGGTTGCTCACACCGGTGCACTTGTTAGTGTATCCATTCAGTCCTGGGCTGCGGGGCATTCAGAAGTGGCTCTGTGGAGACGTCTGCATAGAGGCAGCTGTCAGAACACGCACACTCGATTGTTCACCAAAACATATGCAGACGCGTCCTTAGCCTGTAGATTTGGATGCACAGAGTTCCCTGTGTTCGCAAGAGACAAGGGAATCGCGTCTGTGCGCACAGAAGCAATAGCGGACCGTTTCCCTCGGAGTGAACGCGAAAGAGCCGTCTATATACTCGCAGACACGCGAACGTGCCTCAATGCGGTCACAGAGGCAGCAGCTTTTGCACAGATGCTCCTGGTGATTCTGGCACTTTCCAGGCACACTCCTGAAAGTCGCGCACACTGCTGTTCACTCGCTAAACGACCTCTTGGGAAACACGTCTCCGGTCGACGGACCGCTCAGATTGCTTCTCGTGTAACTGTGAACTGTGTCAGTGCAGGGAATCCGTCTCTGTTGAGCAGATGTCAATCCTGCCTCGCTTTTGCTTTCTTGCCTCTACCAAGACGATTTCCCGTTTCTCTCTTCACTGGAGCAGGCAGACACAGCCAACGCACATCAAGTGTCAAGAGACACGCTCTGCTGAGCTCAACGCTTGTGCAGATGCACATGTGCGACGAAGTCAACACACGTGCTTGTGGAGAGAAAGAAAGGGACTCCCAGGCGTGTGGAGCGACGGGGAGAAAGAGCGGGCGCTGAGGAACACAGTTTCAAACAGACTGTCTCCACACAAACAGGCACCTGTCTGCAGGTATCCTAGATCTTGATTCTTGAACTTGAGGAAACACGCGTCTGAGCAAAACTCCCAAACGCTTCCAGGAAAGACACAGGCTCTCCCACAAGCACACAAGTGTTTGCCCTCAGCTATAGATCAGGGACAAGCCTGTGAAGAGCAACCAAAGAGCTCGTCCGTCTTTCTCTCAGTAGATGGGAGTAGGCGCGCTTGCGGATGTGTGCGTGTGTGTGGCCACGCGTTTGCTTAGGCATCAGTGTGTGAAAAGGTAGGTGCTTTTCTCTAGCTGCGTGTGCGTGCACGTGGTGCTGGGTGCACATCCCTGGGTGCTCGTGGAAAGGTTTCTGCATGGTTTTCGCTGAGGAATCGTGTGTGTGCACATGGACAAAGAGAAGGCGCAGCAACCAGGTTCCAGCGCCGAAGAAGGCAAAAGGCGAGGTTTCCGGCGCTATCTCCTTCTCTCCCCAGAGCTAGTCGCGCAAAGCAAGCCGCTAAGCCGGCGACCGGCAAGAGAGCTACAACGAAGCATGCCGAACGGAGAAAATAGCAGCAGCTCATCTGTTCACACCTTGTTTCTGCCATGTGCTTGAACGCCAAGACGTTCGCGCTTCTGTGAGATGAAAGACGTCCTTCTGCATATGTGGTTGCTCACACCGGTGCACTTGTTAGTGTATCCATTCAGTCCTGGGCTGCGGGGCATTCAGAAGTGGCTCTGTGGAGACGTCTGCATAGAGGCAGCTGTCAGAACACGCACACTCGATTGTTCACCAAAACATATGCAGACGCGTCCTTAGCCTGTAGATTTGGATGCACAGAGTTCCCTGTGTTCGCAAGAGACAAGGGAATCGCGTCTGTGCGCACAGAAGCAATAGCGGACCGTTTCCCTCGGAGTGAACGCGAAAGAGCCGTCTATATACTCGCAGACACGCGAACGTGCCTCAATGCGGTCACAGAGGCAGCAGCTTTTGCACAGATGCTCCTGGTGATTCTGGCACTTTCCAGGCACACTCCTGAAAGTCGCGCACACTGCTGTTCACTCGCTAAACGACCTCTTGGGAAACACGTCTCCGGTCGACGGACCGCTCAGATTGCTTCTCGTGTAACTGTGAACTGTGTCAGCGCAGGGAATCCGTCTCTGTTGAGCAGATGTCAATCCTGCCTCGCCTTTGCTTTGTTGCCTCTACCAAGATGATTTCCCGTTTCTCTCTTCACTGGAGCAGGCAGACACAGCCAACGCACATCAAGTGTCAAGAGACACGCTCTGCTGAGCTCAACGCTTGTGCAGATGCACATGTGCGACGAAGTCAACACACGTGCTTGTGGAGAGAAAGAAAGGGACTCCCAGGCGTGTGGAGCGACGGGGAGAAAGAGCGGGCGCTGAGGAACACAGTTTCAAACAGACTGTCTCCACACAAACAGGCACCTGTCTGCAGGTATCCTAGATCTTGATTCTTGAACTTGAGGAAACACGCGTCTGAGCAAAACTCCCAAACGCTTCCAGGAAAGACACAGGCTCTCCCACAAGCACACAAGTGTTTGCCCTCAGCTATAGATCAGGGACAAGCCTGTGAAGAGCAACCAAAGAGCTCGTCCGTCTTTCCCTCAATAGATGGGAGTAGGCGCGCTTGCGGATGTGTGCGTGTGTGTGGCCACGCGTTTGCTTAGGCATCAGTGTGTGAAAAGGTAGGTGCTTTTCTCTAGCTGCGTGTGCGTGCACGTGGTGCTGGGTGCACATCCCTGGGTGCTCGTGGAAAGGTTTCTGCATGGTTTTCGCTGAGGAATCGTGTGTGTGCACATGGACAAAGAGAAGGCGCAGCAACCAGGTTCCAGCGCCGAAGAAGGCAAAAGGCGAGGTTTCCGGCGCTATCTCCTTCTCTCCCCAGAGCTAGTCGCGCAAAGCAAGCCGCTAAGCCGGCGACCGGCAAGAGAGCTACAACGAAGCATGCCGAACGGAGAAAATAGCAGCAGCTCATCTGTTCACACCTTGTTTCTGCCATGTGCTTGAACGCCAAGACGTTCGCGCTTCTGTGAGATGAAAGACGTCCTTCTGCATATGTGGTTGCTCACACCGGTGCACTTGTTAGTGTATCCATTCAGTCCTGGGCTGCGGGGCATTCAGAAGTGGCTCTGTGGAGACGTCTGCATAGAGGCAGCTGTCAGAACACGCACACTCGATTGTTCACCAAAACATATGCAGACGCGTCCTTAGCCTGTAGATTTGGATGCACAGAGTTCCCTGTGTTCGCAAGAGACAAGGGAATCGCGTCTGTGCGCACAGAAGCAATAGCGGACCGTTTCCCTCGGAGTGAACGCGAAAGAGCCGTCTATATACTCGCAGACACGCGAACGTGCCTCAATGCGGTCACAGAGGCAGCAGCTTTTGCACAGATGCTCCTGGTGATTCTGGCACTTTCCAGGCACACTCCTGAAAGTCGCGCACACTGCTGTTCACTCGCTAAACGACCTCTTGGGAAACACGTCTCCGGTCGACGGACCGCTCAGATTGCTTCTCGTGTAACTGTGAACTGTGTCAGCGCAGGGAATCCGTCTCTGTTGAGCAGATGTCAATCCTGCCTCGCCTTTGCTTTGTTGCCTCTACCAAGATGATTTCCCGTTTCTCTCTTCACTGGAGCAGGCAGACACAGCCAACGCACATCAAGTGTCAAGAGACACGCTCTGCTGAGCTCAACGCTTGTGCAGATGCACATGTGCGACGAAGTCAACACACGTGCTTGTGGAGAGAAAGAAAGGGACTCCCAGGCGTGTGGAGCGACGGGGAGAAAGAGCGGGCGCTGAGGAACACAGTTTCAAACAGACTGTCTCCACACAAACAGGCACCTGTCTGCAGGTATCCTAGATCTTGATTCTTGAACTTGAGGAAACACGCGTCTGAGCAAAACTCCCAAACGCTTCCAGGAAAGACACAGGCTCTCCCACAAGCACACAAGTGTTTGCCCTCAGCTATAGATCAGGGACAAGCCTGTGAAGAGCAACCAAAGAGCTCGTCCGTCTTTCCCTCAATAGATGGGAGTAGGCGCGCTTGCGGATGTGTGCGTGTGTGTGGCCACGCGTTTGCTTAGGCATCAGTGTGTGAAAAGGTAGGTGCTTTTCTCTAGCTGCGTGTGCGTGCACGTGGTGCTGGGTGCACATCCCTGGGTGCTCGTGGAAAGGTTTCTGCATGGTTTTCGCTGAGGAATCGTGTGTGTGCACATGGACAAAGAGAAGGCGCAGCAACCAGGTTCCAGCGCCGAAGAAGGCAAAAGGCGAGGTTTCCGGCGCTATCTCCTTCTCTCCCCAGAGCTAGTCGCGCAAAGCAAGCCGCTAAGCCGGCGACCGGCAAGAGAGCTACAACGAAGCATGCCGAACGGAGAAAATAGCAGCAGCTCATCTGTTCACACCTTGTTTCTGCCATGTGCTTGAACGCCAAGACGTTCGCGCTTCTGTGAGATGAAAGACGTCCTTCTGCATATGTGGTTGCTCACACCGGTGCACTTGTTAGTGTATCCATTCAGTCCTGGGCTGCGGGGCATTCAGAAGTGGCTCTGTGGAGACGTCTGCATAGAGGCAGCTGTCAGAACACGCACACTCGATTGTTCACCAAAACATATGCAGACGCGTCCTTAGCCTGTAGATTTGGATGCACAGAGTTCCCTGTGTTCGCAAGAGACAAGGGAATCGCGTCTGTGCGCACAGAAGCAATAGCGGACCGTTTCCCTCGGAGTGAACGCGAAAGAGCCGTCTATATACTCGCAGACACGCGAACGTGCCTCAATGCGGTCACAGAGGCAGCAGCTTTTGCACAGATGCTCCTGGTGATTCTGGCACTTTCCAGGCACACTCCTGAAAGTCGCGCACACTGCTGTTCACTCGCTAAACGACCTCTTGGGAAACACGTCTCCGGTCGACGGACCGCTCAGATTGCTTCTCGTGTAACTGTGAACTGTGTCAGCGCAGGGAATCCGTCTCTGTTGAGCAGATGTCAATCCTGCCTCGCCTTTGCTTTGTTGCCTCTACCAAGATGATTTCCCGTTTCTCTCTTCACTGGAGCAGGCAGACACAGCCAACGCACATCAAGTGTCAAGAGACACGCTCTGCTGAGCTCAACGCTTGTGCAGATGCACATGTGCGACGAAGTCAACACACGTGCTTGTGGAGAGAAAGAAAGGGACTCCCAGGCGTGTGGAGCGACGGGGAGAAAGAGCGGGCGCTGAGGAACACAGTTTCAAACAGACTGTCTCCACACAAACAGGCACCTGTCTGCAGGTATCCTAGATCTTGATTCTTGAACTTGAGGAAACACGCGTCTGAGCAAAACTCCCAAACGCTTCCAGGAAAGACACAGGCTCTCCCACAAGCACACAAGTGTTTGCCCTCAGCTATAGATCAGGGACAAGCCTGTGAAGAGCAACCAAAGAGCTCGTCCGTCTTTCCCTCAATAGATGGGAGTAGGCGCGCTTGCGGATGTGTGCGTGTGTGTGGCCACGCGTTTGCTTAGGCATCAGTGTGTGAAAAGGTAGGTGCTTTTCTCTAGCTGCGTGTGCGTGCACATGGTGCTGGGTGCACATCCCTGGGTGCTCGTGGAAAGGTTTCTGCATGGTTTTCGCTGAGGAATCGTGTGTGTGCACATGGACAAAGAGAAGGCGCAGCAACCAGGTTCCAGCGCCGAAGAAGGCAAAAGGCGAGGTTTCCGGCGCTATCTCCTTCTCTCCCCAGAGCTAGTCGCGCAAAGCAAGCCGCTAAGCCGGCGACCGGCAAGAGAGCTACAACGAAGCATGCCGAACGGAGAAAATAGCAGCAGCTCATCTGTTCACACCTTGTTTCTGCCATGTGCTTGAACGCCAAGACTTTCGCGCTTCTGTGAGATGAAAGACGTCCTTCTGCATATGTGGTTGCTCACACCGGTGCACTTGTTAGTGTATCCATTCAGTCCTGGGCTGCTGGGCATTCAGAAGTGGCTCTGTGGAGACGTCTGCATAGAGGCAGCTGTCAGAACACGCACACTCGATTGTTCACCAAAACATATGCAGACGCGTCCTTAGCCTGTAGATTTGGATGCACAGAGTTCCCTGTGTTCGCAAGAGACAAGGGAATCGCGTCTGTGCGCACAGAAGCAATAGCGGACCGTTTCCCTCGGAGTGAACGCGAAAGAGCCGTCTATATACTCGCAGACACGCGAACGTGCCTCAATGCGGTCACAGAGGCAGCAGCTTTTGCACAGATGCTCCTGGTGATTCTGGCACTTTCCAGGCACACTCCTGAAAGTCGCGCACACTGCTGTTCACTCGCTAAACGACCTCTTGGGAAACACGTCTCCGGTCGACGGACCGCTCAGATTGCTTCTCGTGTAACTGTGAACTGTGTCAGCGCAGGGAATCCGTCTCTGTTCAGCAGATGTCAATCCTGCCTCGCCTTTGCTTTGTTGCCTCTACCAAGATGATTTCCCGTTTCTCTCTTCACTGGAGCAGGCAGACACAGCCAACGCACATCAAGTGTCAAGAGACACGCTCTGCTGAGCTCAACGCTTGTGCAGATGCACATGTGCGACGAAGTCAAAACACGTGCTTGTGGAGAGAAAGAAAGGGACTCCCAGGCGTGTGGAGCGACGGGGAGAAAGAGCGGGCGCTGAGGAACACAGTTTCAAACAGACTGTCTCCACACAAACAGGCACCTGTCTGCAGGTATCCTAGATCTTGATTCTTGAACTTGAGGAAACACGCGTCTGAGCAAAACTCCCAAACGCTTCCAGGAAAGACACAGGCTCTCCCACAAGCACACAAGTGTTTGCCCTCAGCTATAGATCAGGGACAAGCCTGTGAAGAGCAACCAAAGAGCTCGTCCGTCTTTCCCTCAATAGATGGGAGTAGGCGCGCTTGCGGATGTGTGCGTGTGTGTGGCCACGCGTTTGCTTAGGCATCAGAGTGTGAAAAGGTAGGTGCTTTTCTCTAGCTGCGTGTGCGTGCACGTGGTGCTGGGTGCACATCCCTGGGTGCTCGTGGAAAGGTTTCTGCATGGTTTTCGCTGAGGAATCGTGTGTGTGCACATGGACAAAGAGAAGGCGCAGCAACCAGGTTCCAGCGCCGAAGAAGGCAAAAGGCGAGGTTTCCGGCGCTATCTCCTTCTCTCCCCAGAGCTAGTCGCGCAAAGCAAGCCGCTAAGCCGGCGACCGGCAAGAGAGCTACAACGAAGCATGCCGAACGGAGAAAATAGCAGCAGCTCATCTGTTCACACCTTGTTTCTGCCATGTGCTTGAACGCCAAGACGTTCGCGCTTCTGTGAGATGAAAGACGTCCTTCTGCATATGTGGTTGCTCACACCGGTGCACTTGTTAGTGTATCCATTCAGTCCTGGGCTGCGGGGCATTCAGAAGTGGCTCTGTGGAGACGTCTGCATAGAGGCAGCTGTCAGAACACGCACACTCGATTGTTCACCAAAACATATGCAGACGCGTCCTTAGCCTGTAGATTTGGATGCACAGAGTTCCCTGTGTTCGCAAGAGACAAGGGAATCGCGTCTGTGCGCACAGAAGCAATAGCGGACCGTTTCCCTCGGAGTGAACGCGAAAGAGCCGTCTATATACTCGCAGACACGCGAACGTGCCTCAATGCGGTCACAGAGGCAGCAGCTTTTGCACAGATGCTCCTGGTGATTCTGGCACTTTCCAGGCACACTCCTGAAAGTCGCGCACACTGCTGTTCACTCGCTAAACGACCTCTTGGGAAACACGTCTCCGGTCGACGGACCGCTCAGATTGCTTCTCGTGTAACTGTGAACTGTGTCAGCGCAGGGAATCCGTCTCTGTTGAGCAGATGTCAATCCTGCCTCGCCTTTGCTTTGTTGCCTCTACCAAGATGATTTCCCGTTTCTCTCTTCACTGGAGCAGGCAGACACAGCCAACGCACATCAAGTGTCAAGAGACACGCTCTGCTGAGCTCAACGCTTGTGCAGATGCACATGTGCGACGAAGTCAACACACGTGCTTGTGGAGAGAAAGAAAGGGACTCCCAGGCGTGTGGAGCGACGGGGAGAAAGAGCGGGCGCTGAGGAACACAGTTTCAAACAGACTGTCTCCACACAAACAGGCACCTGTCTGCAGGTATCCTAGATCTTGATTCTTGAACTTGAGGAAACACGCGTCTGAGCAAAACTCCCAAACGCTTCCAGGAAAGACACAGGCTCTCCCACAAGCACACAAGTGTTTGCCCTCAGCTATAGATCAGGGACAAGCCTGTGAAGAGCAACCAAAGAGCTCGTCCGTCTTTCTCTCAGTAGATGGGAGTAGGCGCGCTTGCGGATGTGTGCGTGTGTGTGGCCACGCGTTTGCTTAGGCATCAGTGTGTGAAAAGGTAGGTGCTTTTCTCTAGCTGCGTGTGCGTGCACGTGGTGCTGGGTGCACATCCCTGGGTGCTCGTGGAAAGGTTTCTGCATGGTTTTCGCTGAGGAATCGTGTGTGTGCACATGGACAAAGAGAAGGCGCAGCAACCAGGTTCCAGCGCCGAAGAAGGCAAAAGGCGAGGTTTCCGGCGCTATCTCCTTCTCTCCCCAGAGCTAGTCGCGCAAAGCAAGCCGCTAAGCCGGCGACCGGCAAGAGAGCTACAACGAAGCATGCCGAACGGAGAAAATAGCAGCAGCTCATCTGTTCACACCTTGTTTCTGCCATGTGCTTGAACGCCAAGACGTTCGCGCTTCTGTGAGATGAAAGACGTCCTTCTGCATATGTGGTTGCTCACACCGGTGCACTTGTTAGTGTATCCATTCAGTCCTGGGCTGCGGGGCATTCAGAAGTGGCTCTGTGGAGACGTCTGCATAGAGGCAGCTGTCAGAACACGCACACTCGATTGTTCACCAAAACATATGCAGACGCGTCCTTAGCCTGTAGATTTGGATGCACAGAGTTCCCTGTGTTCGCAAGAGACAAGGGAATCGCGTCTGTGCGCACAGAAGCAATAGCGGACCGTTTCCCTCGGAGTGAACGCGAAAGAGCCGTCTATATACTCGCAGACACGCGAACGTGCCTCAATGCGGTCACAGAGGCAGCAGCTTTTGCACAGATGCTCCTGGTGATTCTGGCACTTTCCAGGCACACTCCTGAAAGTCGCGCACACTGCTGTTCACTCGCTAAACGACCTCTTGGGAAACACGTCTCCGGTCGACGGACCGCTCAGATTGCTTCTCGTGTAACTGTGAACTGTGTCAGCGCAGGGAATCCGTCTCTGTTGAGCAGATGTCAATCCTGCCTCGCCTTTGCTTTGTTGCCTCTACCAAGATGATTTCCCGTTTCTCTCTTCACTGGAGCAGGCAGACACAGCCAACGCACATCAAGTGTCAAGAGACACGCTCTGCTGAGCTCAACGCTTGTGCAGATGCACATGTGCGACGAAGTCAACACACGTGCTTGTGGAGAGAAAGAAAGGGACTCCCAGGCGTGTGGAGCGACGGGGAGAAAGAGCGGGCGCTGAGGAACACAGTTTCAAACAGACTGTCTCCACACAAACAGGCACCTGTCTGCAGGTATCCTAGATCTTGATTCTTGAACTTGAGGAAACACGCGTCTGAGCAAAACTCCCAAACGCTTCCAGGAAAGACACAGGCTCTCCCACAAGCACACAAGTGTTTGCCCTCAGCTATAGATCAGGGACAAGCCTGTGAAGAGCAACCAAAGAGCTCGTCCGTCTTTCCCTCAATAGATGGGAGTAGGCGCGCTTGCGGATGTGTGCGTGTGTGTGGCCACGCGTTTGCTTAGGCATCAGTGTGTGAAAAGGTAGGTGCTTTTCTCTAGCTGCGTGTGCGTGCACGTGGTGCTGGGTGCACATCCCTGGGTGCTCGTGGAAAGGTTTCTGCATGGTTTTCGCTGAGGAATCGTGTGTGTGCACATGGACAAAGAGAAGGCGCAGCAACCAGGTTCCAGCGCCGAAGAAGGCAAAAGGCGAGGTTTCCGGCGCTATCTCCTTCTCTCCCCAGAGCTAGTCGCGCAAAGCAAGCCGCTAAGCCGGCGACCGGCAAGAGAGCTACAACGAAGCATGCCGAACGGAGAAAATAGCAGCAGCTCATCTGTTCACACCTTGTTTCTGCCATGTGCTTGAACGCCAAGACGTTCGCGCTTCTGTGAGATGAAAGACGTCCTTCTGCATATGTGGTTGCTCACACCGGTGCACTTGTTAGTGTATCCATTCAGTCCTGGGCTGCGGGGCATTCAGAAGTGGCTCTGTGGAGACGTCTGCATAGAGGCAGCTGTCAGAACACGCACACTCGATTGTTCACCAAAACATATGCAGACGCGTCCTTAGCCTGTAGATTTGGATGCACAGAGTTCCCTGTGTTCGCAAGAGACAAGGGAATCGCGTCTGTGCGCACAGAAGCAATAGCGGACCGTTTCCCTCGGAGTGAACGCGAAAGAGCCGTCTATATACTCGCAGACACGCGAACGTGCCTCAATGCGGTCACAGAGGCAGCAGCTTTTGCACAGATGCTCCTGGTGATTCTGGCACTTTCCAGGCACACTCCTGAAAGTCGCGCACACTGCTGTTCACTCGCTAAACGACCTCTTGGGAAACACGTCTCCGGTCGACGGACCGCTCAGATTGCTTCTCGTGTAACTGTGAACTGTGTCAGCGCAGGGAATCCGTCTCTGTTGAGCAGATGTCAATCCTGCCTCGCCTTTGCTTTGTTGCCTCTACCAAGATGATTTCCCGTTTCTCTCTTCACTGGAGCAGGCAGACACAGCCAACGCACATCAAGTGTCAAGAGACACGCTCTGCTGAGCTCAACGCTTGTGCAGATGCACATGTGCGACGAAGTCAACACACGTGCTTGTGGAGAGAAAGAAAGGGACTCCCAGGCGTGTGGAGCGACGGGGAGAAAGAGCGGGCGCTGAGGAACACAGTTTCAAACAGACTGTCTCCACACAAACAGGCACCTGTCTGCAGGTATCCTAGATCTTGATTCTTGAACTTGAGGAAACACGCGTCTGAGCAAAACTCCCAAACGCTTCCAGGAAAGACACAGGCTCTCCCACAAGCACACAAGTGTTTGCCCTCAGCTATAGATCAGGGACAAGCCTGTGAAGAGCAACCAAAGAGCTCGTCCGTCTTTCCCTCAATAGATGGGAGTAGGCGCGCTTGCGGATGTGTGCGTGTGTGTGGCCACGCGTTTGCTTAGGCATCAGTGTGTGAAAAGGTAGGTGCTTTTCTCTAGCTGCGTGTGCGTGCACGTGGTGCTGGGTGCACATCCCTGGGTGCTCGTGGAAAGGTTTCTGCATGGTTTTCGCTGAGGAATCGTGTGTGTGCACATGGACAAAGAGAAGGCGCAGCAACCAGGTTCCAGCGCCGAAGAAGGCAAAAGGCGAGGTTTCCGGCGCTATCTCCTTCTCTCCCCAGAGCTAGTCGCGCAAAGCAAGCCGCTAAGCCGGCGACCGGCAAGAGAGCTACAACGAAGCATGCCGAACGGAGAAAATAGCAGCAGCTCATCTGTTCACACCTTGTTTCTGCCATGTGCTTGAACGCCAAGACGTTCGCGCTTCTGTGAGATGAAAGACGTCCTTCTGCATATGTGGTTGCTCACACCGGTGCACTTGTTAGTGTATCCATTCAGTCCTGGGCTGCGGGGCATTCAGAAGTGGCTCTGTGGAGACGTCTGCATAGAGGCAGCTGTCAGAACACGCACACTCGATTGTTCACCAAAACATATGCAGACGCGTCCTTAGCCTGTAGATTTGGATGCACAGAGTTCCCTGTGTTCGCAAGAGACAAGGGAATCGCGTCTGTGCGCACAGAAGCAATAGCGGACCGTTTCCCTCGGAGTGAACGCGAAAGAGCCGTCTATATACTCGCAGACACGCGAACGTGCCTCAATGCGGTCACAGAGGCAGCAGCTTTTGCACAGATGCTCCTGGTGATTCTGGCACTTTCCAGGCACACTCCTGAAAGTCGCGCACACTGCTGTTCACTCGCTAAACGACCTCTTGGGAAACACGTCTCCGGTCGACGGACCGCTCAGATTGCTTCTCGTGTAACTGTGAACTGTGTCAGCGCAGGGAATCCGTCTCTGTTGAGCAGATGTCAATCCTGCCTCGCCTTTGCTTTGTTGCCTCTACCAAGATGATTTCCCGTTTCTCTCTTCACTGGAGCAGGCAGACACAGCCAACGCACATCAAGTGTCAAGAGACACGCTCTGCTGAGCTCAACGCTTGTGCAGATGCACATGTGCGACGAAGTCAACACACGTGCTTGTGGAGAGAAAGAAAGGGACTCCCAGGCGTGTGGAGCGACGGGGAGAAAGAGCGGGCGCTGAGGAACACAGTTTCAAACAGACTGTCTCCACACAAACAGGCACCTGTCTGCAGGTATCCTAGATCTTGATTCTTGAACTTGAGGAAACACGCGTCTGAGCAAAACTCCCAAACGCTTCCAGGAAAGACACAGGCTCTCCCACAAGCACACAAGTGTTTGCCCTCAGCTATAGATCAGGGACAAGCCTGTGAAGAGCAACCAAAGAGCTCGTCCGTCTTTCCCTCAATAGATGGGAGTAGGCGCGCTTGCGGATGTGTGCGTGTGTGTGGCCACGCGTTTGCTTAGGCATCAGTGTGTGAAAAGGTAGGTGCTTTTCTCTAGCTGCGTGTGCGTGCACATGGTGCTGGGTGCACATCCCTGGGTGCTCGTGGAAAGGTTTCTGCATGGTTTTCGCTGAGGAATCGTGTGTGTGCACATGGACAAAGAGAAGGCGCAGCAACCAGGTTCCAGCGCCGAAGAAGGCAAAAGGCGAGGTTTCCGGCGCTATCTCCTTCTCTCCCCAGAGCTAGTCGCGCAAAGCAAGCCGCTAAGCCGGCGACCGGCAAGAGAGCTACAACGAAGCATGCCGAACGGAGAAAATAGCAGCAGCTCATCTGTTCACACCTTGTTTCTGCCATGTGCTTGAACGCCAAGACTTTCGCGCTTCTGTGAGATGAAAGACGTCCTTCTGCATATGTGGTTGCTCACACCGGTGCACTTGTTAGTGTATCCATTCAGTCCTGGGCTGCTGGGCATTCAGAAGTGGCTCTGTGGAGACGTCTGCATAGAGGCAGCTGTCAGAACACGCACACTCGATTGTTCACCAAAACATATGCAGACGCGTCCTTAGCCTGTAGATTTGGATGCACAGAGTTCCCTGTGTTCGCAAGAGACAAGGGAATCGCGTCTGTGCGCACAGAAGCAATAGCGGACCGTTTCCCTCGGAGTGAACGCGAAAGAGCCGTCTATATACTCGCAGACACGCGAACGTGCCTCAATGCGGTCACAGAGGCAGCAGCTTTTGCACAGATGCTCCTGGTGATTCTGGCACTTTCCAGGCACACTCCTGAAAGTCGCGCACACTGCTGTTCACTCGCTAAACGACCTCTTGGGAAACACGTCTCCGGTCGACGGACCGCTCAGATTGCTTCTCGTGTAACTGTGAACTGTGTCAGCGCAGGGAATCCGTCTCTGTTCAGCAGATGTCAATCCTGCCTCGCCTTTGCTTTGTTGCCTCTACCAAGATGATTTCCCGTTTCTCTCTTCACTGGAGCAGGCAGACACAGCCAACGCACATCAAGTGTCAAGAGACACGCTCTGCTGAGCTCAACGCTTGTGCAGATGCACATGTGCGACGAAGTCAAAACACGTGCTTGTGGAGAGAAAGAAAGGGACTCCCAGGCGTGTGGAGCGACGGGGAGAAAGAGCGGGCGCTGAGGAACACAGTTTCAAACAGACTGTCTCCACACAAACAGGCACCTGTCTGCAGGTATCCTAGATCTTGATTCTTGAACTTGAGGAAACACGCGTCTGAGCAAAACTCCCAAACGCTTCCAGGAAAGACACAGGCTCTCCCACAAGCACACAAGTGTTTGCCCTCAGCTATAGATCAGGGACAAGCCTGTGAAGAGCAACCAAAGAGCTCGTCCGTCTTTCCCTCAATAGATGGGAGTAGGCGCGCTTGCGGATGTGTGCGTGTGTGTGGCCACGCGTTTGCTTAGGCATCAGTGTGTGAAAAGGTAGGTGCTTTTCTCTAGCTGCGTGTGCGTGCACGTGGTGCTGGGTGCACATCCCTGGGTGCTCGTGGAAAGGTTTCTGCATGGTTTTCGCTGAGGAATCGTGTGTGTGCACATGGACAAAGAGAAGGCGCAGCAACCAGGTTCCAGCGCCGAAGAAGGCAAAAGGCGAGGTTTCCGGCGCTATCTCCTTCTCTCCCCAGAGCTAGTCGCGCAAAGCAAGCCGCTAAGCCGGCGACCGGCAAGAGAGCTACAACGAAGCATGCCGAACGGAGAAAATAGCAGCAGCTCATCTGTTCACACCTTGTTTCTGCCATGTGCTTGAACGCCAAGACGTTCGCGCTTCTGTGAGATGAAAGACGTCCTTCTGCATATGTGGTTGCTCACACCGGTGCACTTGTTAGTGTATCCATTCAGTCCTGGGCTGCGGGGCATTCAGAAGTGGCTCTGTGGAGACGTCTGCATAGAGGCAGCTGTCAGAACACGCACACTCGATTGTTCACCAAAACATATGCAGACGCGTCCTTAGCCTGTAGATTTGGATGCACAGAGTTCCCTGTGTTCGCAAGAGACAAGGGAATCGCGTCTGTGCGCACAGAAGCAATAGCGGACCGTTTCCCTCGGAGTGAACGCGAAAGAGCCGTCTATATACTCGCAGACACGCGAACGTGCCTCAATGCGGTCACAGAGGCAGCAGCTTTTGCACAGATGCTCCTGGTGATTCTGGCACTTTCCAGGCACACTCCTGAAAGTCGCGCACACTGCTGTTCACTCGCTAAACGACCTCTTGGGAAACACGTCTCCGGTCGACGGACCGCTCAGATTGCTTCTCGTGTAACTGTGAACTGTGTCAGCGCAGGGAATCCGTCTCTGTTGAGCAGATGTCAATCCTGCCTCGCCTTTGCTTTGTTGCCTCTACCAAGATGATTTCCCGTTTCTCTCTTCACTGGAGCAGGCAGACACAGCCAACGCACATCAAGTGTCAAGAGACACGCTCTGCTGAGCTCAACGCTTGTGCAGATGCACATGTGCGACGAAGTCAACACACGTGCTTGTGGAGAGAAAGAAAGGGACTCCCAGGCGTGTGGAGCGACGGGGAGAAAGAGCGGGCGCTGAGGAACACAGTTTCAAACAGACTGTCTCCACACAAACAGGCACCTGTCTGCAGGTATCCTAGATCTTGATTCTTGAACTTGAGGAAACACGCGTCTGAGCAAAACTCCCAAACGCTTCCAGGAAAGACACAGGCTCTCCCACAAGCACACAAGTGTTTGCCCTCAGCTATAGATCAGGGACAAGCCTGTGAAGAGCAACCAAAGAGCTCGTCCGTCTTTCTCTCAGTAGATGGGAGTAGGCGCGCTTGCGGATGTGTGCGTGTGTGTGGCCACGCGTTTGCTTAGGCATCAGTGTGTGAAAAGGTAGGTGCTTTTCTCTAGCTGCGTGTGCGTGCACGTGGTGCTGGGTGCACATCCCTGGGTGCTCGTGGAAAGGTTTCTGCATGGTTTTCGCTGAGGAATCGTGTGTGTGCACATGGACAAAGAGAAGGCGCAGCAACCAGGTTCCAGCGCCGAAGAAGGCAAAAGGCGAGGTTTCCGGCGCTATCTCCTTCTCTCCCCAGAGCTAGTCGCGCAAAGCAAGCCGCTAAGCCGGCGACCGGCAAGAGAGCTACAACGAAGCATGCCGAACGGAGAAAATAGCAGCAGCTCATCTGTTCACACCTTGTTTCTGCCATGTGCTTGAACGCCAAGACGTTCGCGCTTCTGTGAGATGAAAGACGTCCTTCTGCATATGTGGTTGCTCACACCGGTGCACTTGTTAGTGTATCCATTCAGTCCTGGGCTGCGGGGCATTCAGAAGTGGCTCTGTGGAGACGTCTGCATAGAGGCAGCTGTCAGAACACGCACACTCGATTGTTCACCAAAACATATGCAGACGCGTCCTTAGCCTGTAGATTTGGATGCACAGAGTTCCCTGTGTTCGCAAGAGACAAGGGAATCGCGTCTGTGCGCACAGAAGCAATAGCGGACCGTTTCCCTCGGAGTGAACGCGAAAGAGCCGTCTATATACTCGCAGACACGCGAACGTGCCTCAATGCGGTCACAGAGGCAGCAGCTTTTGCACAGATGCTCCTGGTGATTCTGGCACTTTCCAGGCACACTCCTGAAAGTCGCGCACACTGCTGTTCACTCGCTAAACGACCTCTTGGGAAACACGTCTCCGGTCGACGGACCGCTCAGATTGCTTCTCGTGTAACTGTGAACTGTGTCAGCGCAGGGAATCCGTCTCTGTTGAGCAGATGTCAATCCTGCCTCGCCTTTGCTTTGTTGCCTCTACCAAGATGATTTCCCGTTTCTCTCTTCACTGGAGCAGGCAGACACAGCCAACGCACATCAAGTGTCAAGAGACACGCTCTGCTGAGCTCAACGCTTGTGCAGATGCACATGTGCGACGAAGTCAACACACGTGCTTGTGGAGAGAAAGAAAGGGACTCCCAGGCGTGTGGAGCGACGGGGAGAAAGAGCGGGCGCTGAGGAACACAGTTTCAAACAGACTGTCTCCACACAAACAGGCACCTGTCTGCAGGTATCCTAGATCTTGATTCTTGAACTTGAGGAAACACGCGTCTGAGCAAAACTCCCAAACGCTTCCAGGAAAGACACAGGCTCTCCCACAAGCACACAAGTGTTTGCCCTCAGCTATAGATCAGGGACAAGCCTGTGAAGAGCAACCAAAGAGCTCGTCCGTCTTTCCCTCAATAGATGGGAGTAGGCGCGCTTGCGGATGTGTGCGTGTGTGTGGCCACGCGTTTGCTTAGGCATCAGTGTGTGAAAAGGTAGGTGCTTTTCTCTAGCTGCGTGTGCGTGCACGTGGTGCTGGGTGCACATCCCTGGGTGCTCGTGGAAAGGTTTCTGCATGGTTTTCGCTGAGGAATCGTGTGTGTGCACATGGACAAAGAGAAGGCGCAGCAACCAGGTTCCAGCGCCGAAGAAGGCAAAAGGCGAGGTTTCCGGCGCTATCTCCTTCTCTCCCCAGAGCTAGTCGCGCAAAGCAAGCCGCTAAGCCGGCGACCGGCAAGAGAGCTACAACGAAGCATGCCGAACGGAGAAAATAGCAGCAGCTCATCTGTTCACACCTTGTTTCTGCCATGTGCTTGAACGCCAAGACGTTCGCGCTTCTGTGAGATGAAAGACGTCCTTCTGCATATGTGGTTGCTCACACCGGTGCACTTGTTAGTGTATCCATTCAGTCCTGGGCTGCTGGGCATTCAGAAGTGGCTCTGTGGAGACGTCTGCATAGAGGCAGCTGTCAGAACACGCACACTCGATTGTTCACCAAAACATATGCAGACGCGTCCTTAGCCTGTAGATTTGGATGCACAGAGTTCCCTGTGTTCGCAAGAGACAAGGGAATCGCGTCTGTGCGCACAGAAGCAATAGCGGACCGTTTCCCTCGGAGTGAATGCGAAAGAGCCGTCTATATACTCGCAGACACGCGAACGTGCCTCAATGCGGTCACAGAGGCAGCAGCTTTTGCACAGATGCTCCTGGTGATTCTGGCACTTTCCAGGCACACTCCTGAAAGTCGCGCACACTGCTGTTCACTCGCTAAACGACCTCTTGGGAAACACGTCTCCGGTCGACGGACCGCTCAGATTGCTTCTCGTGTAACTGTGAACTGTGTCAGCGCAGGGAATCCGTCTCTGTTGAGCAGATGTCAATCCTGCCTCGCCTTTGCTTTGTTGCCTCTACCAAGATGATTTCCCGTTTCTCTCTTCACTGGAGCAGGCAGACACAGCCAACGCACATCAAGTGTCAAGAGACACGCTCTGCTGAGCTCAACGCTTGTGCAGATGCACATGTGCGACGAAGTCAACACACGTGCTTGTGGAGAGAAAGAAAGGGACTCCCAGGCGTGTGGAGCGACGGGGAGAAAGAGCGGGCGCTGAGGAACACAGTTTCAAACAGACTGTCTCCACACAAACAGGCACCTGTCTGCAGGTATCCTAGATCTTGATTCTTGAACTTGAGGAAACACGCGTCTGAGCAAAACTCCCAAACGCTTCCAGGAAAGACACAGGCTCTCCCACAAGCACACAAGTGTTTGCCCTCAGCTATAGATCAGGGACAAGCCTGTGAAGAGCAACCAAAGAGCTCGTCCGTCTTTCTCTCAGTAGATGGGAGTAGGCGCGCTTGCGGATGTGTGCGTGTGTGTGGCCACGCGTTTGCTTAGGCATCAGTGTGTGAAAAGGTAGGTGCTTTTCTCTAGCTGCGTGTGCGTGCACGTGGTGCTGGGTGCACATCCCTGGGTGCTCGTGGAAAGGTTTCTGCATGGTTTTCGCTGAGGAATCGTGTGTGTGCACATGGACAAAGAGAAGGCGCAGCAACCAGGTTCCAGCGCCGAAGAAGGCAAAAGGCGAGGTTTCCGGCGCTATCTCCTTCTCTCCCCAGAGCTAGTCGCGCAAAGCAAGCCGCTAAGCCGGCGACCGGCAAGAGAGCTACAACGAAGCATGCCGAACGGAGAAAATAGCAGCAGCTCATCTGTTCACACCTTGTTTCTGCCATGTGCTTGAACGCCAAGACGTTCGCGCTTCTGTGAGATGAAAGACGTCCTTCTGCATATGTGGTTGCTCACACCGGTGCACTTGTTAGTGTATCCATTCAGTCCTGGGCTGCGGGGCATTCAGAAGTGGCTCTGTGGAGACGTCTGCATAGAGGCAGCTGTCAGAACACGCACACTCGATTGTTCACCAAAACATATGCAGACGCGTCCTTAGCCTGTAGATTTGGATGCACAGAGTTCCCTGTGTTCGCAAGAGACAAGGGAATCGCGTCTGTGCGCACAGAAGCAATAGCGGACCGTTTCCCTCGGAGTGAACGCGAAAGAGCCGTCTATATACTCGCAGACACGCGAACGTGCCTCAATGCGGTCACAGAGGCAGCAGCTTTTGCACAGATGCTCCTGGTGATTCTGGCACTTTCCAGGCACACTCCTGAAAGTCGCGCACACTGCTGTTCACTCGCTAAACGACCTCTTGGGAAACACGTCTCCGGTCGACGGACCGCTCAGATTGCTTCTCGTGTAACTGTGAACTGTGTCAGCGCAGGGAATCCGTCTCTGTTGAGCAGATGTCAATCCTGCCTCGCCTTTGCTTTCTTGCCTCTACCAAGATGATTTCCCGTTTCTCTCTTCACTGGAGCAGGCAGACACAGCCAACGCACATCAAGTGTCAAGAGACACGCTCTGCTGAGCTCAACGCTTGTGCAGATGCACATGTGCGACGAAGTCAACACACGTGCTTGTGGAGAGAAAGAAAGGGACTCCCAGGCGTGTGGAGCGACGGGGAGAAAGAGCGGGCGCTGAGGAACACAGTTTCAAACAGACTGTCTCCACACAAACAGGCACCTGTCTGCAGGTATCCTAGATCTTGATTCTTGAACTTGAGGAAACACGCGTCTGAGCAAAACTCCCAAACGCTTCCAGGAAAGACACAGGCTCTCCCACAAGCACACAAGTGTTTGCCCTCAGCTATAGATCAGGGACAAGCCTGTGAAGAGCAACCAAAGAGCTCGTCCGTCTTTCCCTCAATAGATGGGAGTAGGCGCGCTTGCGGATGTGTGCGTGTGTGTGGCCACGCGTTTGCTTAGGCATCAGAGTGTGAAAAGGTAGGTGCTTTTCTCTAGCTGCGTGTGCGTGCACGTGGTGCTGGGTGCACATCCCTGGGTGCTCGTGGAAAGGTTTCTGCATGGTTTTCGCTGAGGAATCGTGTGTGTGCACATGGACAAAGAGAAGGCGCAGCAACCAGGTTCCAGCGCCGAAGAAGGCAAAAGGCGAGGTTTCCGGCGCTATCTCCTTCTCTCCCCAGAGCTAGTCGCGCAAAGCAAGCCGCTAAGCCGGCGACCGGCAAGAGAGCTACAACGAAGCATGCCGAACGGAGAAAATAGCAGCAGCTCATCTGTTCACACCTTGTTTCTGCCATGTGCTTGAACGCCAAGACGTTCGCGCTTCTGTGAGATGAAAGACGTCCTTCTGCATATGTGGTTGCTCACACCGGTGCACTTGTTAGTGTATCCATTCAGTCCTGGGCTGCGGGGCATTCAGAAGTGGCTCTGTGGAGACGTCTGCATAGAGGCAGCTGTCAGAACACGCACACTCGATTGTTCACCAAAACATATGCAGACGCGTCCTTAGCCTGTAGATTTGGATGCACAGAGTTCCCTGTGTTCGCAAGAGACAAGGGAATCGCGTCTGTGCGCACAGAAGCAATAGCGGACCGTTTCCCTCGGAGTGAACGCGAAAGAGCCGTCTATATACTCGCAGACACGCGAACGTGCCTCAATGCGGTCACAGAGGCAGCAGCTTTTGCACAGATGCTCCTGGTGATTCTGGCACTTTCCAGGCACACTCCTGAAAGTCGCGCACACTGCTGTTCACTCGCTAAACGACCTCTTGGGAAACACGTCTCCGGTCGACGGACCGCTCAGATTGCTTCTCGTGTAACTGTGAACTGTGTCAGCGCAGGGAATCCGTCTCTGTTCAGCAGATGTCAATCCTGCCTCGCCTTTGCTTTGTTGCCTCTACCAAGATGATTTCCCGTTTCTCTCTTCACTGGAGCAGGCAGACACAGCCAACGCACATCAAGTGTCAAGAGACACGCTCTGCTGAGCTCAACGCTTGTGCAGATGCACATGTGCGACGAAGTCAACACACGTGCTTGTGGAGAGAAAGAAAGGGACTCCCAGGCGTGTGGAGCGACGGGGAGAAAGAGCGGGCGCTGAGGAACACAGTTTCAAACAGACTGTCTCCACACAAACAGGCACCTGTCTGCAGGTATCCTAGATCTTGATTCTTGAACTTGAGGAAACACGCGTCTGAGCAAAACTCCCAAACGCTTCCAGGAAAGACACAGGCTCTCCCACAAGCACACAAGTGTTTGCCCTCAGCTATAGATCAGGGACAAGCCTGTGAAGAGCAACCAAAGAGCTCGTCCGTCTTTCTCTCAGTAGATGGGAGTAGGCGCGCTTGCGGATGTGTGCGTGTGTGTGGCCACGCGTTTGCTTAGGCATCAGTGTGTGAAAAGGTAGGTGCTTTTCTCTAGCTGCGTGTGCGTGCACGTGGTGCTTGGTGCACATCCCTGGGTGCTCGTGGAAAGGTTTCTGCATGGTTTTCGCTGAGGAATCGTGTGTGTGCACATGGACAAAGAGAAGGCGCAGCAACCAGGTTCCAGCGCCGAAGAAGGCAAAAGGCGAGGTTTCCGGCGCTATCTCCTTCTCTCCCCAGAGCTAGTCGCGCAAAGCAAGCCGCTAAGCCGGCGACCGGCAAGAGAGCTACAACGAAGCATGCCGAACGGAGAAAATAGCAGCAGCTCATCTGTTCACACCTTGTTTCTGCCATGTGCTTGAACGCCAAGACGTTCGCGCTTCTGTGAGATGAAAGACGTCCTTCTGCATATGTGGTTGCTCACACCGGTGCACTTGTTAGTGTATCCATTCAGTCCTGGGCTGCGGGGCATTCAGAAGTGGCTCTGTGGAGACGTCTGCATAGAGGCAGCTGTCAGAACACGCACACTCGATTGTTCACCAAAACATATGCAGACGCGTCCTTAGCCTGTAGATTTGGATGCACAGAGTTCCCTGTGTTCGCAAGAGACAAGGGAATCGCGTCTGTGCGCACAGAAGCAATAGCGGACCGTTTCCCTCGGAGTGAACGCGAAAGAGCCGTCTATATACTCGCAGACACGCGAACGTGCCTCAATGCGGTCACAGAGGCAGCAGCTTTTGCACAGATGCTCCTGGTGATTCTGGCACTTTCCAGGCACACTCCTGAAAGTCGCGCACACTGCTGTTCACTCGCTAAACGACCTCTTGGGAAACACGTCTCCGGTCGACGGACCGCTCAGATTGCTTCTCGTGTAACTGTGAACTGTGTCAGCGCAGGGAATCCGTCTCTGTTGAGCAGATGTCAATCCTGCCTCGCCTTTGCTTTCTTGCCTCTACCAAGATGATTTCCCGTTTCTCTCTTCACTGGAGCAGGCAGACACAGCCAACGCACATCAAGTGTCAAGAGACACGCTCTGCTGAGCTCAACGCTTGTGCAGATGCACATGTGCGACGAAGTCAACACACGTGCTTGTGGAGAGAAAGAAAGGGACTCCCAGGCGTGTGGAGCGACGGGGAGAAAGAGCGGGCGCTGAGGAACACAGTTTCAAACAGACTGTCTCCACACAAACAGGCACCTGTCTGCAGGTATCCTAGATCTTGATTCTTGAACTTGAGGAAACACGCGTCTGAGCAAAACTCCCAAACGCTTCCAGGAAAGACACAGGCTCTCCCACAAGCACACAAGTGTTTGCCCTCAGCTATAGATCAGGGACAAGCCTGTGAAGAGCAACCAAAGAGCTCGTCCGTCTTTCCCTCAATAGATGGGAGTAGGCGCGCTTGCGGATGTGTGCGTGTGTGTGGCCACGCGTTTGCTTAGGCATCAGTGTGTGAAAAGGTAGGTGCTTTTCTCTAGCTGCGTGTGCGTGCACGTGGTGCTGGGTGCACATCCCTGGGTGCTCGTGGAAAGGTTTCTGCATGGTTTTCGCTGAGGAATCGTGTGTGTGCACATGGACAAAGAGAAGGCGCAGCAACCAGGTTCCAGCGCCGAAGAAGGCAAAAGGCGAGGTTTCCGGCGCTATCTCCTTCTCTCCCCAGAGCTAGTCGCGCAAAGCAAGCCGCTAAGCCGGCGACCGGCAAGAGAGCTACAACGAAGCATGCCGAACGGAGAAAATAGCAGCAGCTCATCTGTTCACACCTTGTTTCTGCCATGTGCTTGAACGCCAAGACGTTCGCGCTTCTGTGAGATGAAAGACGTCCTTCTGCATATGTGGTTGCTCACACCGGTGCACTTGTTAGTGTATCCATTCAGTCCTGGGCTGCTGGGCATTCAGAAGTGGCTCTGTGGAGACGTCTGCATAGAGGCAGCTGTCAGAACACGCACACTCGATTGTTCACCAAAACATATGCAGACGCGTCCTTAGCCTGTAGATTTGGATGCACAGAGTTCCCTGTGTTCGCAAGAGACAAGGGAATCGCGTCTGTGCGCACAGAAGCAATAGCGGACCGTTTCCCTCGGAGTGAATGCGAAAGAGCCGTCTATATACTCGCAGACACGCGAACGTGCCTCAATGCGGTCACAGAGGCAGCAGCTTTTGCACAGATGCTCCTGGTGATTCTGGCACTTTCCAGGCACACTCCTGAAAGTCGCGCACACTGCTGTTCACTCGCTAAACGACCTCTTGGGAAACACGTCTCCGGTCGACGGACCGCTCAGATTGCTTCTCGTGTAACTGTGAACTGTGTCAGCGCAGGGAATCCGTCTCTGTTGAGCAGATGTCAATCCTGCCTCGCCTTTGCTTTGTTGCCTCTACCAAGATGATTTCCCGTTTCTCTCTTCACTGGAGCAGGCAGACACAGCCAACGCACATCAAGTGTCAAGAGACACGCTCTGCTGAGCTCAACGCTTGTGCAGATGCACATGTGCGACGAAGTCAACACACGTGCTTGTGGAGAGAAAGAAAGGGACTCCCAGGCGTGTGGAGCGACGGGGAGAAAGAGCGGGCGCTGAGGAACACAGTTTCAAACAGACTGTCTCCACACAAACAGGCACCTGTCTGCAGGTATCCTAGATCTTGATTCTTGAACTTGAGGAAACACGCGTCTGAGCAAAACTCCCAAACGCTTCCAGGAAAGACACAGGCTCTCCCACAAGCACACAAGTGTTTGCCCTCAGCTATAGATCAGGGACAAGCCTGTGAAGAGCAACCAAAGAGCTCGTCCGTCTTTCTCTCAGTAGATGGGAGTAGGCGCGCTTGCGGATGTGTGCGTGTGTGTGGCCACGCGTTTGCTTAGGCATCAGTGTGTGAAAAGGTAGGTGCTTTTCTCTAGCTGCGTGTGCGTGCACGTGGTGCTGGGTGCACATCCCTGGGTGCTCGTGGAAAGGTTTCTGCATGGTTTTCGCTGAGGAATCGTGTGTGTGCACATGGACAAAGAGAAGGCGCAGCAACCAGGTTCCAGCGCCGAAGAAGGCAAAAGGCGAGGTTTCCGGCGCTATCTCCTTCTCTCCCCAGAGCTAGTCGCGCAAAGCAAGCCGCTAAGCCGGCGACCGGCAAGAGAGCTACAACGAAGCATGCCGAACGGAGAAAATAGCAGCAGCTCATCTGTTCACACCTTGTTTCTGCCATGTGCTTGAACGCCAAGACGTTCGCGCTTCTGTGAGATGAAAGACGTCCTTCTGCATATGTGGTTGCTCACACCGGTGCACTTGTTAGTGTATCCATTCAGTCCTGGGCTGCGGGGCATTCAGAAGTGGCTCTGTGGAGACGTCTGCATAGAGGCAGCTGTCAGAACACGCACACTCGATTGTTCACCAAAACATATGCAGACGCGTCCTTAGCCTGTAGATTTGGATGCACAGAGTTCCCTGTGTTCGCAAGAGACAAGGGAATCGCGTCTGTGCGCACAGAAGCAATAGCGGACCGTTTCCCTCGGAGTGAACGCGAAAGAGCCGTCTATATACTCGCAGACACGCGAACGTGCCTCAATGCGGTCACAGAGGCAGCAGCTTTTGCACAGATGCTCCTGGTGATTCTGGCACTTTCCAGGCACACTCCTGAAAGTCGCGCACACTGCTGTTCACTCGCTAAACGACCTCTTGGGAAACACGTCTCCGGTCGACGGACCGCTCAGATTGCTTCTCGTGTAACTGTGAACTGTGTCAGCGCAGGGAATCCGTCTCTGTTGAGCAGATGTCAATCCTGCCTCGCCTTTGCTTTCTTGCCTCTACCAAGATGATTTCCCGTTTCTCTCTTCACTGGAGCAGGCAGACACAGCCAACGCACATCAAGTGTCAAGAGACACGCTCTGCTGAGCTCAACGCTTGTGCAGATGCACATGTGCGACGAAGTCAACACACGTGCTTGTGGAGAGAAAGAAAGGGACTCCCAGGCGTGTGGAGCGACGGGGAGAAAGAGCGGGCGCTGAGGAACACAGTTTCAAACAGACTGTCTCCACACAAACAGGCACCTGTCTGCAGGTATCCTAGATCTTGATTCTTGAACTTGAGGAAACACGCGTCTGAGCAAAACTCCCAAACGCTTCCAGGAAAGACACAGGCTCTCCCACAAGCACACAAGTGTTTGCCCTCAGCTATAGATCAGGGACAAGCCTGTGAAGAGCAACCAAAGAGCTCGTCCGTCTTTCCCTCAATAGATGGGAGTAGGCGCGCTTGCGGATGTGTGCGTGTGTGTGGCCACGCGTTTGCTTAGGCATCAGTGTGTGAAAAGGTAGGTGCTTTTCTCTAGCTGCGTGTGCGTGCACGTGGTGCTGGGTGCACATCCCTGGGTGCTCGTGGAAAGGTTTCTGCATGGTTTTCGCTGAGGAATCGTGTGTGTGCACATGGACAAAGAGAAGGCGCAGCAACCAGGTTCCAGCGCCGAAGAAGGCAAAAGGCGAGGTTTCCGGCGCTATCTCCTTCTCTCCCCAGAGCTAGTCGCGCAAAGCAAGCCGCTAAGCCGGCGACCGGCAAGAGAGCTACAACGAAGCATGCCGAACGGAGAAAATAGCAGCAGCTCATCTGTTCACACCTTGTTTCTGCCATGTGCTTGAACGCCAAGACGTTCGCGCTTCTGTGAGATGAAAGACGTCCTTCTGCATATGTGGTTGCTCACACCGGTGCACTTGTTAGTGTATCCATTCAGTCCTGGGCTGCGGGGCATTCAGAAGTGGCTCTGTGGAGACGTCTGCATAGAGGCAGCTGTCAGAACACGCACACTCGATTGTTCACCAAAACATATGCAGACGCGTCCTTAGCCTGTAGATTTGGATGCACAGAGTTCCCTGTGTTCGCAAGAGACAAGGGAATCGCGTCTCTGCGCACAGAAGCAATAGCGGACCGTTTCCCTCGGAGTGAACGCGAAAGAGCCGTCTATATACTCGCAGACACGCGAACGTGCCTCAATGCGGTCACAGAGGCAGCAGCTTTTGCACAGATGCTCCTGGTGATTCTGGCACTTTCCAGGCACACTCCTGAAAGTCGCGCACACTGCTGTTCACTCGCTAAACGACCTCTTGGGAAACACGTCTCCGGTCGACGGACCGCTCAGATTGCTTCTCGTGTAACTGTGAACTGTGTCAGCGCAGGGAATCCGTCTCTGTTGAGCAGATGTCAATCCTGCCTCGCCTTTGCTTTGTTGCCTCTACCAAGATGATTTCCCGTTTCTCTCTTCACTGGAGCAGGCAGACACAGCCAACGCACATCAAGTGTCAAGAGACACGCTCTGCTGAGCTCAACGCTTGTGCAGATGCACATGTGCGACGAAGTCAACACACGTGCTTGTGGAGAGAAAGAAAGGGACTCCCAGGCGTGTGGAGCGACGGGGAGAAAGAGCGGGCGCTGAGGAACACAGTTTCAAACAGACTGTCTCCACACAAACAGGCACCTGTCTGCAGGTATCCTAGATCTTGATTCTTGAACTTGAGGAAACACGCGTCTGAGCAAAACTCCCAAACGCTTCCAGGAAAGACACAGGCTCTCCCACAAGCACACAAGTGTTTGCCCTCAGCTATAGATCAGGGACAAGCCTGTGAAGAGCAACCAAAGAGCTCGTCCGTCTTTCTCTCAGTAGATGGGAGTAGGCGCGCTTGCGGATGTGTGCGTGTGTGTGGCCACGCGTTTGCTTAGGCATCAGTGTGTGAAAAGGTAGGTGCTTTTCTCTAGCTGCGTGTGCGTGCACGTGGTGCTGGGTGCACATCCCTGGGTGCTCGTGGAAAGGTTTCTGCATGGTTTTCGCTGAGGAATCGTGTGTGTGCACATGGACAAAGAGAAGGCGCAGCAACCAGGTTCCAGCGCCGAAGAAGGCAAAAGGCGAGGTTTCCGGCGCTATCTCCTTCTCTCCCCAGAGCTAGTCGCGCAAAGCAAGCCGCTAAGCCGGCGACCGGCAAGAGAGCTACAACGAAGCATGCCGAACGGAGAAAATAGCAGCAGCTCATCTGTTCACACCTTGTTTCTGCCATGTGCTTGAACGCCAAGACGTTCGCGCTTCTGTGAGATGAAAGACGTCCTTCTGCATATGTGGTTGCTCACACCGGTGCACTTGTTAGTGTATCCATTCAGTCCTGGGCTGCGGGGCATTCAGAAGTGGCTCTGTGGAGACGTCTGCATAGAGGCAGCTGTCAGAACACGCACACTCGATTGTTCACCAAAACATATGCAGACGCGTCCTTAGCCTGTAGATTTGGATGCACAGAGTTCCCTGTGTTCGCAAGAGACAAGGGAATCGCGTCTGTGCGCACAGAAGCAATAGCGGACCGTTTCCCTCGGAGTGAACGCGAAAGAGCCGTCTATATACTCGCAGACACGCGAACGTGCCTCAATGCGGTCACAGAGGCAGCAGCTTTTGCACAGATGCTCCTGGTGATTCTGGCACTTTCCAGGCACACTCCTGAAAGTCGCGCACACTGCTGTTCACTCGCTAAACGACCTCTTGGGAAACACGTCTCCGGTCGACGGACCGCTCAGATTGCTTCTCGTGTAACTGTGAACTGTGTCAGCGCAGGGAATCCGTCTCTGTTGAGCAGATGTCAATCCTGCCTCGCCTTTGCTTTCTTGCCTCTACCAAGATGATTTCCCGTTTCTCTCTTCACTGGAGCAGGCAGACACAGCCAACGCACATCAAGTGTCAAGAGACACGCTCTGCTGAGCTCAACGCTTGTGCAGATGCACATGTGCGACGAAGTCAACACACGTGCTTGTGGAGAGAAAGAAAGGGACTCCCAGGCGTGTGGAGCGACGGGGAGAAAGAGCGGGCGCTGAGGAACACAGTTTCAAACAGACTGTCTCCACACAAACAGGCACCTGTCTGCAGGTATCCTAGATCTTGATTCTTGAACTTGAGGAAACACGCGTCTGAGCAAAACTCCCAAACGCTTCCAGGAAAGACACAGGCTCTCCCACAAGCACACAAGTGTTTGCCCTCAGCTATAGATCAGGGACAAGCCTGTGAAGAGCAACCAAAGAGCTCGTCCGTCTTTCCCTCAATAGATGGGAGTAGGCGCGCTTGCGGATGTGTGCGTGTGTGTGGCCACGCGTTTGCTTAGGCATCAGAGTGTGAAAAGGTAGGTGCTTTTCTCTAGCTGCGTGTGCGTGCACGTGGTGCTGGGTGCACATCCCTGGGTGCTCGTGGAAAGGTTTCTGCATGGTTTTCGCTGAGGAATCGTGTGTGTGCACATGGACAAAGAGAAGGCGCAGCAACCAGGTTCCAGCGCCGAAGAAGGCAAAAGGCGAGGTTTCCGGCGCTATCTCCTTCTCTCCCCAGAGCTAGTCGCGCAAAGCAAGCCGCTAAGCCGGCGACCGGCAAGAGAGCTACAACGAAGCATGCCGAACGGAGAAAATAGCAGCAGCTCATCTGTTCACACCTTGTTTCTGCCATGTGCTTGAACGCCAAGACGTTCGCGCTTCTGTGAGATGAAAGACGTCCTTCTGCATATGTGGTTGCTCACACCGGTGCACTTGTTAGTGTATCCATTCAGTCCTGGGCTGCGGGGCATTCAGAAGTGGCTCTGTGGAGACGTCTGCATAGAGGCAGCTGTCAGAACACGCACACTCGATTGTTCACCAAAACATATGCAGACGCGTCCTTAGCCTGTAGATTTGGATGCACAGAGTTCCCTGTGTTCGCAAGAGACAAGGGAATCGCGTCTGTGCGCACAGAAGCAATAGCGGACCGTTTCCCTCGGAGTGAACGCGAAAGAGCCGTCTATATACTCGCAGACACGCGAACGTGCCTCAATGCGGTCACAGAGGCAGCAGCTTTTGCACAGATGCTCCTGGTGATTCTGGCACTTTCCAGGCACACTCCTGAAAGTCGCGCACACTGCTGTTCACTCGCTAAACGACCTCTTGGGAAACACGTCTCCGGTCGACGGACCGCTCAGATTGCTTCTCGTGTAACTGTGAACTGTGTCAGCGCAGGGAATCCGTCTCTGTTCAGCAGATGTCAATCCTGCCTCGCCTTTGCTTTGTTGCCTCTACCAAGATGATTTCCCGTTTCTCTCTTCACTGGAGCAGGCAGACACAGCCAACGCACATCAAGTGTCAAGAGACACGCTCTGCTGAGCTCAACGCTTGTGCAGATGCACATGTGCGACGAAGTCAACACACGTGCTTGTGGAGAGAAAGAAAGGGACTCCCAGGCGTGTGGAGCGACGGGGAGAAAGAGCGGGCGCTGAGGAACACAGTTTCAAACAGACTGTCTCCACACAAACAGGCACCTGTCTGCAGGTATCCTAGATCTTGATTCTTGAACTTGAGGAAACACGCGTCTGAGCAAAACTCCCAAACGCTTCCAGGAAAGACACAGGCTCTCCCACAAGCACACAAGTGTTTGCCCTCAGCTATAGATCAGGGACAAGCCTGTGAAGAGCAACCAAAGAGCTCGTCCGTCTTTCTCTCAGTAGATGGGAGTAGGCGCGCTTGCGGATGTGTGCGTGTGTGTGGCCACGCGTTTGCTTAGGCATCAGTGTGTGAAAAGGTAGGTGCTTTTCTCTAGCTGCGTGTGCGTGCACGTGGTGCTTGGTGCACATCCCTGGGTGCTCGTGGAAAGGTTTCTGCATGGTTTTCGCTGAGGAATCGTGTGTGTGCACATGGACAAAGAGAAGGCGCAGCAACCAGGTTCCAGCGCCGAAGAAGGCAAAAGGCGAGGTTTCCGGCGCTATCTCCTTCTCTCCCCAGAGCTAGTCGCGCAAAGCAAGCCGCTAAGCCGGCGACCGGCAAGAGAGCTACAACGAAGCATGCCGAACGGAGAAAATAGCAGCAGCTCATCTGTTCACACCTTGTTTCTGCCATGTGCTTGAACGCCAAGACGTTCGCGCTTCTGTGAGATGAAAGACGTCCTTCTGCATATGTGGTTGCTCACACCGGTGCACTTGTTAGTGTATCCATTCAGTCCTGGGCTGCGGGGCATTCAGAAGTGGCTCTGTGGAGACGTCTGCATAGAGGCAGCTGTCAGAACACGCACACTCGATTGTTCACCAAAACATATGCAGACGCGTCCTTAGCCTGTAGATTTGGATGCACAGAGTTCCCTGTGTTCGCAAGAGACAAGGGAATCGCGTCTGTGCGCACAGAAGCAATAGCGGACCGTTTCCCTCGGAGTGAACGCGAAAGAGCCGTCTATATACTCGCAGACACGCGAACGTGCCTCAATGCGGTCACAGAGGCAGCAGCTTTTGCACAGATGCTCCTGGTGATTCTGGCACTTTCCAGGCACACTCCTGAAAGTCGCGCACACTGCTGTTCACTCGCTAAACGACCTCTTGGGAAACACGTCTCCGGTCGACGGACCGCTCAGATTGCTTCTCGTGTAACTGTGAACTGTGTCAGCGCAGGGAATCCGTCTCTGTTGAGCAGATGTCAATCCTGCCTCGCCTTTGCTTTCTTGCCTCTACCAAGATGATTTCCCGTTTCTCTCTTCACTGGAGCAGGCAGACACAGCCAACGCACATCAAGTGTCAAGAGACACGCTCTGCTGAGCTCAACGCTTGTGCAGATGCACATGTGCGACGAAGTCAACACACGTGCTTGTGGAGAGAAAGAAAGGGACTCCCAGGCGTGTGGAGCGACGGGGAGAAAGAGCGGGCGCTGAGGAACACAGTTTCAAACAGACTGTCTCCACACAAACAGGCACCTGTCTGCAGGTATCCTAGATCTTGATTCTTGAACTTGAGGAAACACGCGTCTGAGCAAAACTCCCAAACGCTTCCAGGAAAGACACAGGCTCTCCCACAAGCACACAAGTGTTTGCCCTCAGCTATAGATCAGGGACAAGCCTGTGAAGAGCAACCAAAGAGCTCGTCCGTCTTTCCCTCAATAGATGGGAGTAGGCGCGCTTGCGGATGTGTGCGTGTGTGTGGCCACGCGTTTGCTTAGGCATCAGTGTGTGAAAAGGTAGGTGCTTTTCTCTAGCTGCGTGTGCGTGCACGTGGTGCTGGGTGCACATCCCTGGGTGCTCGTGGAAAGGTTTCTGCATGGTTTTCGCTGAGGAATCGTGTGTGTGCACATGGACAAAGAGAAGGCGCAGCAACCAGGTTCCAGCGCCGAAGAAGGCAAAAGGCGAGGTTTCCGGCGCTATCTCCTTCTCTCCCCAGAGCTAGTCGCGCAAAGCAAGCCGCTAAGCCGGCGACCGGCAAGAGAGCTACAACGAAGCATGCCGAACGGAGAAAATAGCAGCAGCTCATCTGTTCACACCTTGTTTCTGCCATGTGCTTGAACGCCAAGACGTTCGCGCTTCTGTGAGATGAAAGACGTCCTTCTGCATATGTGGTTGCTCACACCGGTGCACTTGTTAGTGTATCCATTCAGTCCTGGGCTGCTGGGCATTCAGAAGTGGCTCTGTGGAGACGTCTGCATAGAGGCAGCTGTCAGAACACGCACACTCGATTGTTCACCAAAACATATGCAGACGCGTCCTTAGCCTGTAGATTTGGATGCACAGAGTTCCCTGTGTTCGCAAGAGACAAGGGAATCGCGTCTGTGCGCACAGAAGCAATAGCGGACCGTTTCCCTCGGAGTGAATGCGAAAGAGCCGTCTATATACTCGCAGACACGCGAACGTGCCTCAATGCGGTCACAGAGGCAGCAGCTTTTGCACAGATGCTCCTGGTGATTCTGGCACTTTCCAGGCACACTCCTGAAAGTCGCGCACACTGCTGTTCACTCGCTAAACGACCTCTTGGGAAACACGTCTCCGGTCGACGGACCGCTCAGATTGCTTCTCGTGTAACTGTGAACTGTGTCAGCGCAGGGAATCCGTCTCTGTTGAGCAGATGTCAATCCTGCCTCGCCTTTGCTTTGTTGCCTCTACCAAGATGATTTCCCGTTTCTCTCTTCACTGGAGCAGGCAGACACAGCCAACGCACATCAAGTGTCAAGAGACACGCTCTGCTGAGCTCAACGCTTGTGCAGATGCACATGTGCGACGAAGTCAACACACGTGCTTGTGGAGAGAAAGAAAGGGACTCCCAGGCGTGTGGAGCGACGGGGAGAAAGAGCGGGCGCTGAGGAACACAGTTTCAAACAGACTGTCTCCACACAAACAGGCACCTGTCTGCAGGTATCCTAGATCTTGATTCTTGAACTTGAGGAAACACGCGTCTGAGCAAAACTCCCAAACGCTTCCAGGAAAGACACAGGCTCTCCCACAAGCACACAAGTGTTTGCCCTCAGCTATAGATCAGGGACAAGCCTGTGAAGAGCAACCAAAGAGCTCGTCCGTCTTTCTCTCAGTAGATGGGAGTAGGCGCGCTTGCGGATGTGTGCGTGTGTGTGGCCACGCGTTTGCTTAGGCATCAGTGTGTGAAAAGGTAGGTGCTTTTCTCTAGCTGCGTGTGCGTGCACGTGGTGCTGGGTGCACATCCCTGGGTGCTCGTGGAAAGGTTTCTGCATGGTTTTCGCTGAGGAATCGTGTGTGTGCACATGGACAAAGAGAAGGCGCAGCAACCAGGTTCCAGCGCCGAAGAAGGCAAAAGGCGAGGTTTCCGGCGCTATCTCCTTCTCTCCCCAGAGCTAGTCGCGCAAAGCAAGCCGCTAAGCCGGCGACCGGCAAGAGAGCTACAACGAAGCATGCCGAACGGAGAAAATAGCAGCAGCTCATCTGTTCACACCTTGTTTCTGCCATGTGCTTGAACGCCAAGACGTTCGCGCTTCTGTGAGATGAAAGACGTCCTTCTGCATATGTGGTTGCTCACACCGGTGCACTTGTTAGTGTATCCATTCAGTCCTGGGCTGCGGGGCATTCAGAAGTGGCTCTGTGGAGACGTCTGCATAGAGGCAGCTGTCAGAACACGCACACTCGATTGTTCACCAAAACATATGCAGACGCGTCCTTAGCCTGTAGATTTGGATGCACAGAGTTCCCTGTGTTCGCAAGAGACAAGGGAATCGCGTCTGTGCGCACAGAAGCAATAGCGGACCGTTTCCCTCGGAGTGAACGCGAAAGAGCCGTCTATATACTCGCAGACACGCGAACGTGCCTCAATGCGGTCACAGAGGCAGCAGCTTTTGCACAGATGCTCCTGGTGATTCTGGCACTTTCCAGGCACACTCCTGAAAGTCGCGCACACTGCTGTTCACTCGCTAAACGACCTCTTGGGAAACACGTCTCCGGTCGACGGACCGCTCAGATTGCTTCTCGTGTAACTGTGAACTGTGTCAGCGCAGGGAATCCGTCTCTGTTGAGCAGATGTCAATCCTGCCTCGCCTTTGCTTTCTTGCCTCTACCAAGATGATTTCCCGTTTCTCTCTTCACTGGAGCAGGCAGACACAGCCAACGCACATCAAGTGTCAAGAGACACGCTCTGCTGAGCTCAACGCTTGTGCAGATGCACATGTGCGACGAAGTCAACACACGTGCTTGTGGAGAGAAAGAAAGGGACTCCCAGGCGTGTGGAGCGACGGGGAGAAAGAGCGGGCGCTGAGGAACACAGTTTCAAACAGACTGTCTCCACACAAACAGGCACCTGTCTGCAGGTATCCTAGATCTTGATTCTTGAACTTGAGGAAACACGCGTCTGAGCAAAACTCCCAAACGCTTCCAGGAAAGACACAGGCTCTCCCACAAGCACACAAGTGTTTGCCCTCAGCTATAGATCAGGGACAAGCCTGTGAAGAGCAACCAAAGAGCTCGTCCGTCTTTCCCTCAATAGATGGGAGTAGGCGCGCTTGCGGATGTGTGCGTGTGTGTGGCCACGCGTTTGCTTAGGCATCAGTGTGTGAAAAGGTAGGTGCTTTTCTCTAGCTGCGTGTGCGTGCACGTGGTGCTGGGTGCACATCCCTGGGTGCTCGTGGAAAGGTTTCTGCATGGTTTTCGCTGAGGAATCGTGTGTGTGCACATGGACAAAGAGAAGGCGCAGCAACCAGGTTCCAGCGCCGAAGAAGGCAAAAGGCGAGGTTTCCGGCGCTATCTCCTTCTCTCCCCAGAGCTAGTCGCGCAAAGCAAGCCGCTAAGCCGGCGACCGGCAAGAGAGCTACAACGAAGCATGCCGAACGGAGAAAATAGCAGCAGCTCATCTGTTCACACCTTGTTTCTGCCATGTGCTTGAACGCCAAGACGTTCGCGCTTCTGTGAGATGAAAGACGTCCTTCTGCATATGTGGTTGCTCACACCGGTGCACTTGTTAGTGTATCCATTCAGTCCTGGGCTGCGGGGCATTCAGAAGTGGCTCTGTGGAGACGTCTGCATAGAGGCAGCTGTCAGAACACGCACACTCGATTGTTCACCAAAACATATGCAGACGCGTCCTTAGCCTCTAGATTTGGATGCACAGAGTTCCCTGTGTTCGCAAGAGACAAGGGAATCGCGTCTGTGCGCACAGAAGCAATAGCGGACCGTTTCCCTCGGAGTGAACGCGAAAGAGCCGTCTATATACTCGCAGACACGCGAACGTGCCTCAATGCGGTCACAGAGGCAGCAGCTTTTGCACAGATGCTCCTGGTGATTCTGGCACTTTCCAGGCACACTCCTGAAAGTCGCGCACACTGCTGTTCACTCGCTAAACGACCTCTTGGGAAACACGTCTCCGGTCGACGGACCGCTCAGATTGCTTCTCGTGTAACTGTGAACTGTGTCAGCGCAGGGAATCCGTCTCCGTTGAGCAGATGTCAATCCTGCCTCGCCTTTGCTTTGTTGCCTCTACCAAGATGATTTCCCGTTTCTCTCTTCACTGGAGCAGGCAGACACAGCCAACGCACATCAAGTGTCAAGAGACACGCTCTGCTGAGCTCAACGCTTGTGCAGATGCACATGTGCGACGAAGTCAACACACGTGCTTGTGGAGAGAAAGAAAGGGACTCCCAGGCGTGTGGAGCGACGGGGAGAAAGAGCGGGCGCTGAGGAACACAGTTTCAAACAGACTGTCTCCACACAAACAGGCACCTGTCTGCAGGTATCCTAGATCTTGATTCTTGAACTTGAGGAAACACGCGTCTGAGCAAAACTCCCAAACGCTTCCAGGAAAGACACAGGCTCTCCCACAAGCACACAAGTGTTTGCCCTCAGCTATAGATCAGGGACAAGCCTGTGAAGAGCAACCAAAGAGCTCGTCCGTCTTTCCCTCAGTAGATGGGAGTAGGCGCGCTTGCGGATGTGTGCGTGTGTGTGGCCACGCGTTTGCTTAGGCATCAGTGTGTGAAAAGGTAGGTGCTTTTCTCTAGCTGCGTGTGCGTGCACGTGGTGCTGGGTGCACATCCCTGGGTGCTCGTGGAAAGGTTTCTGCATGGTTTTCGCTGAGGAATCGTGTGTGTGCACATGGACAAAGAGAAGGCGCAGCAACCAGGTTCCAGCGCCGAAGAAGGCAAAAGGCGAGGTTTCCGGCGCTATCTCCTTCTCTCCCCAGAGCTAGTCGCGCAAAGCAAGCCGCTAAGCCGGCGACCGGCAAGAGAGCTACAACGAAGCATGCCGAACGGAGAAAATAGCAGCAGCTCATCTGTTCACACCTTGTTTCTGCCATGTGCTTGAACGCCAAGACGTTCGCGCTTCTGTGAGATGAAAGACGTCCTTCTGCATATGTGGTTGCTCACACCGGTGCACTTGTTAGTGTATCCATTCAGTCCTGGGCTGCGGGGCATTCAGAAGTGGCTCTGTGGAGACGTCTGCATAGAGGCAGCTGTCAGAACACGCACACTCGATTGTTCACCAAAACATATGCAGACGCGTCCTTAGCCTGTAGATTTGGATGCACAGAGTTCCCTGTGTTCGCAAGAGACAAGGGAATCGCGTCTGTGCGCACAGAAGCAATAGCGGACCGTTTCCCTCGGAGTGAACGCGAAAGAGCCGTCTATATACTCGCAGACACGCGAACGTGCCTCAATGCGGTCACAGAGGCAGCAGCTTTTGCACAGATGCTCCTGGTGATTCTGGCACTTTCCAGGCACACTCCTGAAAGTCGCGCACACTGCTGTTCACTCGCTAAACGACCTCTTGGGAAACACGTCTCCGGTCGACGGACCGCTCAGATTGCTTCTCGTGTAACTGTGAACTGTGTCAGCGCAGGGAATCCGTCTCTGTTGAGCAGATGTCAATCCTGCCTCGCTTTTGCTTTGTTGCCTCTACCAAGATGATTTCCCGTTTCTCTCTTCACTGGAGCAGGCAGACACAGCCAACGCACATCAAGTGTCAAGAGACACGCTCTGCTGAGCTCAACGCTTGTGCAGATGCACATGTGCGACGAAGTCAACACACGTGCTTGTGGAGAGAAAGAAAGGGACTCCCAGGCGTGTGGAGCGACGGGGAGAAAGAGCGGGCGCTGAGGAACACAGTTTCAAACAGACTGTCTCCACACAAACAGGCACCTGTCTGCAGGTATCCTAGATCTTGATTCTTGAACTTGAGGAAACACGCGTCTGAGCAAAACTCCCAAACGCTTCCAGGAAAGACACAGGCTCTCCCACAAGCACACAAGTGTTTGCCCTCAGCTATAGATCAGGGACAAGCCTGTGAAGAGCAACCAAAGAGCTCGTCCGTCTTTCCCTCAATAGATGGGAGTAGGCGCGCTTGCGGATGTGTGCGTGTGTGTGGCCACGCGTTTGCTTAGGCATCAGTGTGTGAAAAGGTAGGTGCTTTTCTCTAGCTGCGTGTGCGTGCACGTGGTGCTGGGTGCACATCCCTGGGTGCTCGTGGAAAGGTTTCTGCATGGTTTTCGCTGAGGAATCGTGTGTGTGCACATGGACAAAGAGAAGGCGCAGCAACCAGGTTCCAGCGCCGAAGAAGGCAAAAGGCGAGGTTTCCGGCGCTATCTCCTTCTCTCCCCAGAGCTAGTCGCGCAAAGCAAGCCGCTAAGCCGGCGACCGGCAAGAGAGCTACAACGAAGCATGCCGAACGGAGAAAATAGCAGCAGCTCATCTGTTCACACCTTGTTTCTGCCATGTGCTTGAACGCCAAGACGTTCGCGCTTCTGTGAGATGAAAGACGTCCTTCTGCATATGTGGTTGCTCACACCGGTGCACTTGTTAGTGTATCCATTCAGTCCTGGGCTGCGGGGCATTCAGAAGTGGCTCTGTGGAGACGTCTGCATAGAGGCAGCTGTCAGAACACGCACACTCGATTGTTCACCAAAACATATGCAGACGCGTCCTTAGCCTGTAGATTTGGATGCACAGAGTTCCCTGTGTTCGCAAGAGACAAGGGAATCGCGTCTGTGCGCACAGAAGCAATAGCGGACCGTTTCCCTCGGAGTGAACGCGAAAGAGCCGTCTATATACTCGCAGACACGCGAACGTGCCTCAATGCGGTCACAGAGGCAGCAGCTTTTGCACAGATGCTCCTGGTGATTCTGGCACTTTCCAGGCACACTCCTGAAAGTCGCGCACACTGCTGTTCACTCGCTAAACGACCTCTTGGGAAACACGTCTCCGGTCGACGGACCGCTCAGATTGCTTCTCGTGTAACTGTGAACTGTGTCAGCGCAGGGAATCCGTCTCTGTTGAGCAGATGTCAATCCTGCCTCGCTTTTGCTTTGTTGCCTCTACCAAGATGATTTCCCGTTTCTCTCTTCACTGGAGCAGGCAGACACAGCCAACGCACATCAAGTGTCAAGAGACACGCTCTGCTGAGCTCAACGCTTGTGCAGATGCACATGTGCGACGAAGTCAACACACGTGCTTGTGGAGAGAAAGAAAGGGACTCCCAGGCGTGTGGAGCGACGGGGAGAAAGAGCGGGCGCTGAGGAACACAGTTTCAAACAGACTGTCTCCACACAAACAGGCACCTGTCTGCAGGTATCCTAGATCTTGATTCTTGAACTTGAGGAAACACGCGTCTGAGCAAAACTCCCAAACGCTTCCAGGAAAGACACAGGCTCTCCCACAAGCACACAAGTGTTTGCCCTCAGCTATAGATCAGGGACAAGCCTGTGAAGAGCAACCAAAGAGCTCGTCCGTCTTTCCCTCAGTAGATGGGAGTAGGCGCGCTTGCGGATGTGTGCGTGTGTGTGGCCACGCGTTTGCTTAGGCATCAGTGTGTGAAAAGGTAGGTGCTTTTCTCTAGCTGCGTGTGCGTGCACGTGGTGCTGGGTGCACATCCCTGGGTGCTCGTGGAAAGGTTTCTGCATGGTTTTCGCTGAGGAATCGTGTGTGTGCACATGGACAAAGAGAAGGCGCAGCAACCAGGTTCCAGCGCCGAAGAAGGCAAAAGGCGAGGTTTCCGGCGCTATCTCCTTCTCTCCCCAGAGCTAGTCGCGCAAAGCAAGCCGCTAAGCCGGCGACCGGCAAGAGAGCTACAACGAAGCATGCCGAACGGAGAAAATAGCAGCAGCTCATCTGTTCACACCTTGTTTCTGCCATGTGCTTGAACGCCAAGACGTTCGCGCTTCTGTGAGATGAAAGACGTCCTTCTGCATATGTGGTTGCTCACACCGGTGCACTTGTTAGTGTATCCATTCAGTCCTGGGCTGCGGGGCATTCAGAAGTGGCTCTGTGGAGACGTCTGCATAGAGGCAGCTGTCAGAACACGCACACTCGATTGTTCACCAAAACATATGCAGACGCGTCCTTAGCCTGTAGATTTGGATGCACAGAGTTCCCTGTGTTCGCAAGAGACAAGGGAATCGCGTCTGTGCGCACAGAAGCAATAGCGGACCGTTTCCCTCGGAGTGAACGCGAAAGAGCCGTCTATATACTCGCAGACACGCGAACGTGCCTCAATGCGGTCACAGAGGCAGCAGCTTTTGCACAGATGCTCCTGGTGATTCTGGCACTTTCCAGGCACACTCCTGAAAGTCGCGCACACTGCTGTTCACTCGCTAAACGACCTCTTGGGAAACACGTCTCCGGTCGACGGACCGCTCAGATTGCTTCTCGTGTAACTGTGAACTGTGTCAGCGCAGGGAATCCGTCTCTGTTGAGCAGATGTCAATCCTGCCTCGCTTTTGCTTTGTTGCCTCTACCAAGATGATTTCCCGTTTCTCTCTTCACTGGAGCAGGCAGACACAGCCAACGCACATCAAGTGTCAAGAGACACGCTCTGCTGAGCTCAACGCTTGTGCAGATGCACATGTGCGACGAAGTCAACACACGTGCTTGTGGAGAGAAAGAAAGGGACTCCCAGGCGTGTGGAGCGACGGGGAGAAAGAGCGGGCGCTGAGGAACACAGTTTCAAACAGACTGTCTCCACACAAACAGGCACCTGTCTGCAGGTATCCTAGATCTTGATTCTTGAACTTGAGGAAACACGCGTCTGAGCAAAACTCCCAAACGCTTCCAGGAAAGACACAGGCTCTCCCACAAGCACACAAGTGTTTGCCCTCAGCTATAGATCAGGGACAAGCCTGTGAAGAGCAACCAAAGAGCTCGTCCGTCTTTCCCTCAATAGATGGGAGTAGGCGCGCTTGCGGATGTGTGCGTGTGTGTGGCCACGCGTTTGCTTAGGCATCAGTGTGTGAAAAGGTAGGTGCTTTTCTCTAGCTGCGTGTGCGTGCACGTGGTGCTGGGTGCACATCCCTGGGTGCTCGTGGAAAGGTTTCTGCATGGTTTTCGCTGAGGAATCGTGTGTGTGCACATGGACAAAGAGAAGGCGCAGCAACCAGGTTCCAGCGCCGAAGAAGGCAAAAGGCGAGGTTTCCGGCGCTATCTCCTTCTCTCCCCAGAGCTAGTCGCGCAAAGCAAGCCGCTAAGCCGGCGACCGGCAAGAGAGCTACAACGAAGCATGCCGAACGGAGAAAATAGCAGCAGCTCATCTGTTCACACCTTGTTTCTGCCATGTGCTTGAACGCCAAGACGTTCGCGCTTCTGTGAGATGAAAGACGTCCTTCTGCATATGTGGTTGCTCACACCGGTGCACTTGTTAGTGTATCCATTCAGTCCTGGGCTGCGGGGCATTCAGAAGTGGCTCTGTGGAGACGTCTGCATAGAGGCAGCTGTCAGAACACGCACACTCGATTGTTCACCAAAACATATGCAGACGCGTCCTTAGCCTGTAGATTTGGATGCACAGAGTTCCCTGTGTTCGCAAGAGACAAGGGAATCGCGTCTGTGCGCACAGAAGCAATAGCGGACCGTTTCCCTCGGAGTGAACGCGAAAGAGCCGTCTATATACTCGCAGACACGCGAACGTGCCTCAATGCGGTCACAGAGGCAGCAGCTTTTGCACAGATGCTCCTGGTGATTCTGGCACTTTCCAGGCACACTCCTGAAAGTCGCGCACACTGCTGTTCACTCGCTAAACGACCTCTTGGGAAACACGTCTCCGGTCGACGGACCGCTCAGATTGCTTCTCGTGTAACTGTGAACTGTGTCAGCGCAGGGAATCCGTCTCTGTTGAGCAGATGTCAATCCTGCCTCGCTTTTGCTTTGTTGCCTCTACCAAGATGATTTCCCGTTTCTCTCTTCACTGGAGCAGGCAGACACAGCCAACGCACATCAAGTGTCAAGAGACACGCTCTGCTGAGCTCAACGCTTGTGCAGATGCACATGTGCGACGAAGTCAACACACGTGCTTGTGGAGAGAAAGAAAGGGACTCCCAGGCGTGTGGAGCGACGGGGAGAAAGAGCGGGCGCTGAGGAACACAGTTTCAAACAGACTGTCTCCACACAAACAGGCACCTGTCTGCAGGTATCCTAGATCTTGATTCTTGAACTTGAGGAAACACGCGTCTGAGCAAAACTCCCAAACGCTTCCAGGAAAGACACAGGCTCTCCCACAAGCACACAAGTGTTTGCCCTCAGCTATAGATCAGGGACAAGCCTGTGAAGAGCAACCAAAGAGCTCGTCCGTCTTTCCCTCAATAGATGGGAGTAGGCGCGCTTGCGGATGTGTGCGTGTGTGTGGCCACGCGTTTGCTTAGGCATCAGTGTGTGAAAAGGTAGGTGCTTTTCTCTAGCTGCGTGTGCGTGCACGTGGTGCTGGGTGCACATCCCTGGGTGCTCGTGGAAAGGTTTCTGCATGGTTTTCGCTGAGGAATCGTGTGTGTGCACATGGACAAAGAGAAGGCGCAGCAACCAGGTTCCAGCGCCGAAGAAGGCAAAAGGCGAGGTTTCCGGCGCTATCTCCTTCTCTCCCCAGAGCTAGTCGCGCAAAGCAAGCCGCTAAGCCGGCGACCGGCAAGAGAGCTACAACGAAGCATGCCGAACGGAGAAAATAGCAGCAGCTCATCTGTTCACACCTTGTTTCTGCCATGTGCTTGAACGCCAAGACGTTCGCGCTTCTGTGAGATGAAAGACGTCCTTCTGCATATGTGGTTGCTCACACCGGTGCACTTGTTAGTGTATCCATTCAGTCCTGGGCTGCGGGGCATTCAGAAGTGGCTCTGTGGAGACGTCTGCATAGAGGCAGCTGTCAGAACACGCACACTCGATTGTTCACCAAAACATATGCAGACGCGTCCTTAGCCTGTAGATTTGGATGCACAGAGTTCCCTGTGTTCGCAAGAGACAAGGGAATCGCGTCTGTGCGCACAGAAGCAATAGCGGACCGTTTCCCTCGGAGTGAACGCGAAAGAGCCGTCTATATACTCGCAGACACGCGAACGTGCCTCAATGCGGTCACAGAGGCAGCAGCTTTTGCACAGATGCTCCTGGTGATTCTGGCACTTTCCAGGCACACTCCTGAAAGTCGCGCACACTGCTGTTCACTCGCTAAACGACCTCTTGGGAAACACGTCTCCGGTCGACGGACCGCTCAGATTGCTTCTCGTGTAACTGTGAACTGTGTCAGCGCAGGGAATCCGTCTCTGTTGAGCAGATGTCAATCCTGCCTCGCTTTTGCTTTGTTGCCTCTACCAAGATGATTTCCCGTTTCTCTCTTCACTGGAGCAGGCAGACACAGCCAACGCACATCAAGTGTCAAGAGACACGCTCTGCTGAGCTCAACGCTTGTGCAGATGCACATGTGCGACGAAGTCAACACACGTGCTTGTGGAGAGAAAGAAAGGGACTCCCAGGCGTGTGGAGCGACGGGGAGAAAGAGCGGGCGCTGAGGAACACAGTTTCAAACAGACTGTCTCCACACAAACAGGCACCTGTCTGCAGGTATCCTAGATCTTGATTCTTGAACTTGAGGAAACACGCGTCTGAGCAAAACTCCCAAACGCTTCCAGGAAAGACACAGGCTCTCCCACAAGCACACAAGTGTTTGCCCTCAGCTATAGATCAGGGACAAGCCTGTGAAGAGCAACCAAAGAGCTCGTCCGTCTTTCCCTCAATAGATGGGAGTAGGCGCGCTTGCGGATGTGTGCGTGTGTGTGGCCACGCGTTTGCTTAGGCATCAGTGTGTGAAAAGGTAGGTGCTTTTCTCTAGCTGCGTGTGCGTGCACGTGGTGCTGGGTGCACATCCCTGGGTGCTCGTGGAAAGGTTTCTGCATGGTTTTCGCTGAGGAATCGTGTGTGTGCACATGGACAAAGAGAAGGCGCAGCAACCAGGTTCCAGCGCCGAAGAAGGCAAAAGGCGAGGTTTCCGGCGCTATCTCCTTCTCTCCCCAGAGCTAGTCGCGCAAAGCAAGCCGCTAAGCCGGCGACCGGCAAGAGAGCTACAACGAAGCATGCCGAACGGAGAAAATAGCAGCAGCTCATCTGTTCACACCTTGTTTCTGCCATGTGCTTGAACGCCAAGACGTTCGCGCTTCTGTGAGATGAAAGACGTCCTTCTGCATATGTGGTTGCTCACACCGGTGCACTTGTTAGTGTATCCATTCAGTCCTGGGCTGCGGGGCATTCAGAAGTGGCTCTGTGGAGACGTCTGCATAGAGGCAGCTGTCAGAACACGCACACTCGATTGTTCACCAAAACATATGCAGACGCGTCCTTAGCCTGTAGATTTGGATGCACAGAGTTCCCTGTGTTCGCAAGAGACAAGGGAATCGCGTCTGTGCGCACAGAAGCAATAGCGGACCGTTTCCCTCGGAGTGAACGCGAAAGAGCCGTCTATATACTCGCAGACACGCGAACGTGCCTCAATGCGGTCACAGAGGCAGCAGCTTTTGCACAGATGCTCCTGGTGATTCTGGCACTTTCCAGGCACACTCCTGAAAGTCGCGCACACTGCTGTTCACTCGCTAAACGACCTCTTGGGAAACACGTCTCCGGTCGACGGACCGCTCAGATTGCTTCTCGTGTAACTGTGAACTGTGTCAGCGCAGGGAATCCGTCTCTGTTGAGCAGATGTCAATCCTGCCTCGCCTTTGCTTTGTTGCCTCTACCAAGATGATTTCCCGTTTCTCTCTTCACTGGAGCAGGCAGACACAGCCAACGCACATCAAGTGTCAAGAGACACGCTCTGCTGAGCTCAACGCTTGTGCAGATGCACATGTGCGACGAAGTCAACACACGTGCTTGTGGAGAGAAAGAAAGGGACTCCCAGGCGTGTGGAGCGACGGGGAGAAAGAGCGGGCGCTGAGGAACACAGTTTCAAACAGACTGTCTCCACACAAACAGGCACCTGTCTGCAGGTATCCTAGATCTTGATTCTTGAACTTGAGGAAACACGCGTCTGAGCAAAACTCCCTAACGCTTCCAGGAAAGACACAGGCTCTCCCACAAGCACACAAGTGTTTGCCCTCAGCTATAGATCAGGGACAAGCCTGTGAAGAGCAACCAAAGAGCTCGTCCGTCTTTCCCTCAATAGATGGGAGTAGGCGCGCTTGCGGATGTGTGCGTGTGTGTGGCCACGCGTTTGCTTAGGCATCAGTGTGTGAAAAGGTAGGTGCTTTTCTCTAGCTGCGTGTGCGTGCACGTGGTGCTGGGTGCACATCCCTGGGTGCTCGTGGAAAGGTTTCTGCATGGTTTTCGCTGAGGAATCGTGTGTGTGCACATGGACAAAGAGAAGGCGCAGCAACCAGGTTCCAGCGCCGAAGAAGGCAAAAGGCGAGGTTTCCGGCGCTATCTCCTTCTCTCCCCAGAGCTAGTCGCGCAAAGCAAGCCGCTAAGCCGGCGACCGGCAAGAGAGCTACAACGAAGCATGCCGAACGGAGAAAATAGCAGCAGCTCATCTGTTCACACCTTGTTTCTGCCATGTGCTTGAACGCCAAGACGTTCGCGCTTCTGTGAGATGAAAGACGTCCTTCTGCATATGTGGTTGCTCACACCGGTGCACTTGTTAGTGTATCCATTCAGTCCTGGGCTGCGGGGCATTCAGAAGTGGCTCTGTGGAGACGTCTGCATAGAGGCAGCTGTCAGAACACGCACACTCGATTGTTCACCAAAACATATGCAGACGCGTCCTTAGCCTGTAGATTTGGATGCACAGAGTTCCCTGTGTTCGCAAGAGACAAGGGAATCGCGTCTGTGCGCACAGAAGCAATAGCGGACCGTTTCCCTCGGAGTGAACGCGAAAGAGCCGTCTATATACTCGCAGACACGCGAACGTGCCTCAATGCGGTCACAGAGGCAGCAGCTTTTGCACAGATGCTCCTGGTGATTCTGGCACTTTCCAGGCACACTCCTGAAAGTCGCGCACACTGCTGTTCACTCGCTAAACGACCTCTTGGGAAACACGTCTCCGGTCGACGGACCGCTCAGATTGCTTCTCGTGTAACTGTGAACTGTGTCAGCGCAGGGAATCCGTCTCTGTTGAGCAGATGTCAATCCTGCCTCGCTTTTGCTTTGTTGCCTCTACCAAGATGATTTCCCGTTTCTCTCTTCACTGGAGCAGGCAGACACAGCCAACGCACATCAAGTGTCAAGAGACACGCTCTGCTGAGCTCAACGCTTGTGCAGATGCACATGTGCGACGAAGTCAACACACGTGCTTGTGGAGAGAAAGAAAGGGACTCCCAGGCGTGTGGAGCGACGGGGAGAAAGAGCGGGCGCTGAGGAACACAGTTTCAAACAGACTGTCTCCACACAAACAGGCACCTGTCTGCAGGTATCCTAGATCTTGATTCTTGAACTTGAGGAAACACGCGTCTGAGCAAAACTCCCAAACGCTTCCAGGAAAGACACAGGCTCTCCCACAAGCACACAAGTGTTTGCCCTCAGCTATAGATCAGGGACAAGCCTGTGAAGAGCAACCAAAGAGCTCGTCCGTCTTTCCCTCAATAGATGGGAGTAGGCGCGCTTGCGGATGTGTGCGTGTGTGTGGCCACGCGTTTGCTTAGGCATCAGTGTGTGAAAAGGTAGGTGCTTTTCTCTAGCTGCGTGTGCGTGCACGTGGTGCTGGGTGCACATCCCTGGGTGCTCGTGGAAAGGTTTCTGCATGGTTTTCGCTGAGGAATCGTGTGTGTGCACATGGACAAAGAGAAGGCGCAGCAACCAGGTTCCAGCGCCGAAGAAGGCAAAAGGCGAGGTTTCCGGCGCTATCTCCTTCTCTCCCCAGAGCTAGTCGCGCAAAGCAAGCCGCTAAGCCGGCGACCGGCAAGAGAGCTACAACGAAGCATGCCGAACGGAGAAAATAGCAGCAGCTCATCTGTTCACACCTTGTTTCTGCCATGTGCTTGAACGCCAAGACGTTCGCGCTTCTGTGAGATGAAAGACGTCCTTCTGCATATGTGGTTGCTCACACCGGTGCACTTGTTAGTGTATCCATTCAGTCCTGGGCTGCTGGGCATTCAGAAGTGGCTCTGTGGAGACGTCTGCATAGAGGCAGCTGTCAGAACACGCACACTCGATTGTTCACCAAAACATATGCAGACGCGTCCTTAGCCTGTAGATTTGGATGCACAGAGTTCCCTGTGTTCGCAAGAGACAAGGGAATCGCGTCTGTGCGCACAGAAGCAATAGCGGACCGTTTCCCTCGGAGTGAATGCGAAAGAGCCGTCTATATACTCGCAGACACGCGAACGTGCCTCAATGCGGTCACAGAGGCAGCAGCTTTTGCACAGATGCTCCTGGTGATTCTGGCACTTTCCAGGCACACTCCTGAAAGTCGCGCACACTGCTGTTCACTCGCTAAACGACCTCTTGGGAAACACGTCTCCGGTCGACGGACCGCTCAGATTGCTTCTCGTGTAACTGTGAACTGTGTCAGCGCAGGGAATCCGTCTCTGTTGAGCAGATGTCAATCCTGCCTCGCCTTTGCTTTGTTGCCTCTACCAAGATGATTTCCCGTTTCTCTCTTCACTGGAGCAGGCAGACACAGCCAACGCACATCAAGTGTCAAGAGACACGCTCTGCTGAGCTCAACGCTTGTGCAGATGCACATGTGCGACGAAGTCAACACACGTGCTTGTGGAGAGAAAGAAAGGGACTCCCAGGCGTGTGGAGCGACGGGGAGAAAGAGCGGGCGCTGAGGAACACAGTTTCAAACAGACTGTCTCCACACAAACAGGCACCTGTCTGCAGGTATCCTAGATCTTGATTCTTGAACTTGAGGAAACACGCGTCTGAGCAAAACTCCCAAACGCTTCCAGGAAAGACACAGGCTCTCCCACAAGCACACAAGTGTTTGCCCTCAGCTATAGATCAGGGACAAGCCTGTGAAGAGCAACCAAAGAGCTCGTCCGTCTTTCTCTCAGTAGATGGGAGTAGGCGCGCTTGCGGATGTGTGCGTGTGTGTGGCCACGCGTTTGCTTAGGCATCAGTGTGTGAAAAGGTAGGTGCTTTTCTCTAGCTGCGTGTGCGTGCACGTGGTGCTGGGTGCACATCCCTGGGTGCTCGTGGAAAGGTTTCTGCATGGTTTTCGCTGAGGAATCGTGTGTGTGCACATGGACAAAGAGAAGGCGCAGCAACCAGGTTCCAGCGCCGAAGAAGGCAAAAGGCGAGGTTTCCGGCGCTATCTCCTTCTCTCCCCAGAGCTAGTCGCGCAAAGCAAGCCGCTAAGCCGGCGACCGGCAAGAGAGCTACAACGAAGCATGCCGAACGGAGAAAATAGCAGCAGCTCATCTGTTCACACCTTGTTTCTGCCATGTGCTTGAACGCCAAGACGTTCGCGCTTCTGTGAGATGAAAGACGTCCTTCTGCATATGTGGTTGCTCACACCGGTGCACTTGTTAGTGTATCCATTCAGTCCTGGGCTGCGGGGCATTCAGAAGTGGCTCTGTGGAGACGTCTGCATAGAGGCAGCTGTCAGAACACGCACACTCGATTGTTCACCAAAACATATGCAGACGCGTCCTTAGCCTGTAGATTTGGATGCACAGAGTTCCCTGTGTTCGCAAGAGACAAGGGAATCGCGTCTGTGCGCACAGAAGCAATAGCGGACCGTTTCCCTCGGAGTGAACGCGAAAGAGCCGTCTATATACTCGCAGACACGCGAACGTGCCTCAATGCGGTCACAGAGGCAGCAGCTTTTGCACAGATGCTCCTGGTGATTCTGGCACTTTCCAGGCACACTCCTGAAAGTCGCGCACACTGCTGTTCACTCGCTAAACGACCTCTTGGGAAACACGTCTCCGGTCGACGGACCGCTCAGATTGCTTCTCGTGTAACTGTGAACTGTGTCAGCGCAGGGAATCCGTCTCTGTTGAGCAGATGTCAATCCTGCCTCGCCTTTGCTTTCTTGCCTCTACCAAGATGATTTCCCGTTTCTCTCTTCACTGGAGCAGGCAGACACAGCCAACGCACATCAAGTGTCAAGAGACACGCTCTGCTGAGCTCAACGCTTGTGCAGATGCACATGTGCGACGAAGTCAACACACGTGCTTGTGGAGAGAAAGAAAGGGACTCCCAGGCGTGTGGAGCGACGGGGAGAAAGAGCGGGCGCTGAGGAACACAGTTTCAAACAGACTGTCTCCACACAAACAGGCACCTGTCTGCAGGTATCCTAGATCTTGATTCTTGAACTTGAGGAAACACGCGTCTGAGCAAAACTCCCAAACGCTTCCAGGAAAGACACAGGCTCTCCCACAAGCACACAAGTGTTTGCCCTCAGCTATAGATCAGGGACAAGCCTGTGAAGAGCAACCAAAGAGCTCGTCCGTCTTTCCCTCAATAGATGGGAGTAGGCGCGCTTGCGGATGTGTGCGTGTGTGTGGCCACGCGTTTGCTTAGGCATCAGTGTGTGAAAAGGTAGGTGCTTTTCTCTAGCTGCGTGTGCGTGCACGTGGTGCTGGGTGCACATCCCTGGGTGCTCGTGGAAAGGTTTCTGCATGGTTTTCGCTGAGGAATCGTGTGTGTGCACATGGACAAAGAGAAGGCGCAGCAACCAGGTTCCAGCGCCGAAGAAGGCAAAAGGCGAGGTTTCCGGCGCTATCTCCTTCTCTCCCCAGAGCTAGTCGCGCAAAGCAAGCCGCTAAGCCGGCGACCGGCAAGAGAGCTACAACGAAGCATGCCGAACGGAGAAAATAGCAGCAGCTCATCTGTTCACACCTTGTTTCTGCCATGTGCTTGAACGCCAAGACGTTCGCGCTTCTGTGAGATGAAAGACGTCCTTCTGCATATGTGGTTGCTCACACCGGTGCACTTGTTAGTGTATCCATTCAGTCCTGGGCTGCGGGGCATTCAGAAGTGGCTCTGTGGAGACGTCTGCATAGAGGCAGCTGTCAGAACACGCACACTCGATTGTTCACCAAAACATATGCAGACGCGTCCTTAGCCTGTAGATTTGGATGCACAGAGTTCCCTGTGTTCGCAAGAGACAAGGGAATCGCGTCTGTGCGCACAGAAGCAATAGCGGACCGTTTCCCTCGGAGTGAACGCGAAAGAGCCGTCTATATACTCGCAGACACGCGAACGTGCCTCAATGCGGTCACAGAGGCAGCAGCTTTTGCACAGATGCTCCTGGTGATTCTGGCACTTTCCAGGCACACTCCTGAAAGTCGCGCACACTGCTGTTCACTCGCTAAACGACCTCTTGGGAAACACGTCTCTGGTCGACGGACCGCTCAGATTGCTTCTCGTGTAACTGTGAACTGTGTCAGCGCAGGGAATCCGTCTCCGTTGAGCAGATGTCAATCCTGCCTCGCCTTTGCTTTGTTGCCTCTACCAAGATGATTTCCCGTTTCTCTCTTCACTGGAGCAGGCAGACACAGCCAACGCACATCAAGTGTCAAGAGACACGCTCTGCTGAGCTCAACGCTTGTGCAGATGCACATGTGCGACGAAGTCAACACACGTGCTTGTGGAGAGAAAGAAAGGGACTCCCAGGCGTGTGGAGCGACGGGGAGAAAGAGCGGGCGCTGAGGAACACAGTTTCAAACAGACTGTCTCCACACAAACAGGCACCTGTCTGCAGGTATCCTAGATCTTGATTCTTGAACTTGAGGAAACACGCGTCTGAGCAAAACTCCCAAACGCTTCCAGGAAAGACACAGGCTCTCCCACAAGCACACAAGTGTTTGCCCTCAGCTATAGATCAGGGACAAGCCTGTGAAGAGCAACCAAAGAGCTCGTCCGTCTTTCCCTCAATAGATGGGAGTAGGCGCGCTTGCGGATGTGTGCGTGTGTGTGGCCACGCGTTTGCTTAGGCATCAGTGTGTGAAAAGGTAGGTGCTTTTCTCTAGCTGCGTGTGCGTGCACGTGGTGCTGGGTGCACATCCCTGGGTGCTCGTGGAAAGGTTTCTGCATGGTTTTCGCTGAGGAATCGTGTGTGTGCACATGGACAAAGAGAAGGCGCAGCAACCAGGTTCCAGCGCCGAAGAAGGCAAAAGGCGAGGTTTCCGGCGCTATCTCCTTCTCTCCCCAGAGCTAGTCGCGCAAAGCAAGCCGCTAAGCCGGCGACCGGCAAGAGAGCTACAACGAAGCATGCCGAACGGAGAAAATAGCAGCAGCTCATCTGTTCACACCTTGTTTCTGCCATGTGCTTGAACGCCAAGACGTTCGCGCTTCTGTGAGATGAAAGACGTCCTTCTGCATATGTGGTTGCTCACACCGGTGCACTTGTTAGTGTATCCATTCAGTCCTGGGCTGCGGGGCATTCAGAAGTGGCTCTGTGGAGACGTCTGCATAGAGGCAGCTGTCAGAACACGCACACTCGATTGTTCACCAAAACATATGCAGACGCGTCCTTAGCCTGTAGATTTGGATGCACAGAGTTCCCTGTGTTCGCAAGAGACAAGGGAATCGCGTCTGTGCGCACAGAAGCAATAGCGGACCGTTTCCCTCGGAGTGAACGCGAAAGAGCCGTCTATATACTCGCAGACACGCGAACGTGCCTCAATGCGGTCACAGAGGCAGCAGCTTTTGCACAGATGCTCCTGGTGATTCTGGCACTTTCCAGGCACACTCCTGAAAGTCGCGCACACTGCTGTTCACTCGCTAAACGACCTCTTGGGAAACACGTCTCCGGTCGACGGACCGCTCAGATTGCTTCTCGTGTAACTGTGAACTGTGTCAGCGCAGGGAATCCGTCTCTGTTGAGCAGATGTCAATCCTGCCTCGCTTTTGCTTTGTTGCCTCTACCAAGATGATTTCCCGTTTCTCTCTTCACTGGAGCAGGCAGACACAGCCAACGCACATCAAGTGTCAAGAGACACGCTCTGCTGAGCTCAACGCTTGTGCAGATGCACATGTGCGACGAAGTCAACACACGTGCTTGTGGAGAGAAAGAAAGGGACTCCCAGGCGTGTGGAGCGACGGGGAGAAAGAGCGGGCGCTGAGGAACACAGTTTCAAACAGACTGTCTCCACACAAACAGGCACCTGTCTGCAGGTATCCTAGATCTTGATTCTTGAACTTGAGGAAACACGCGTCTGAGCAAAACTCCCAAACGCTTCCAGGAAAGACACAGGCTCTCCCACAAGCACACAAGTGTTTGCCCTCAGCTATAGATCAGGGACAAGCCTGTGAAGAGCAACCAAAGAGCTCGTCCGTCTTTCCCTCAATAGATGGGAGTAGGCGCGCTTGCGGATGTGTGCGTGTGTGTGGCCACGCGTTTGCTTAGGCATCAGTGTGTGAAAAGGTAGGTGCTTTTCTCTAGCTGCGTGTGCGTGCACGTGGTGCTGGGTGCACATCCCTGGGTGCTCGTGGAAAGGTTTCTGCATGGTTTTCGCTGAGGAATCGTGTGTGTGCACATGGACAAAGAGAAGGCGCAGCAACCAGGTTCCAGCGCCGAAGAAGGCAAAAGGCGAGGTTTCCGGCGCTATCTCCTTCTCTCCCCAGAGCTAGTCGCGCAAAGCAAGCCGCTAAGCCGGCGACCGGCAAGAGAGCTACAACGAAGCATGCCGAACGGAGAAAATAGCAGCAGCTCATCTGTTCACACCTTGTTTCTGCCATGTGCTTGAACGCCAAGACGTTCGCGCTTCTGTGAGATGAAAGACGTCCTTCTGCATATGTGGTTGCTCACACCGGTGCACTTGTTAGTGTATCCATTCAGTCCTGGGCTGCGGGGCATTCAGAAGTGGCTCTGTGGAGACGTCTGCATAGAGGCAGCTGTCAGAACACGCACACTCGATTGTTCACCAAAACATATGCAGACGCGTCCTTAGCCTGTAGATTTGGATGCACAGAGTTCCCTGTGTTCGCAAGAGACAAGGGAATCGCGTCTGTGCGCACAGAAGCAATAGCGGACCGTTTCCCTCGGAGTGAACGCGAAAGAGCCGTCTATATACTCGCAGACACGCGAACGTGCCTCAATGCGGTCACAGAGGCAGCAGCTTTTGCACAGATGCTCCTGGTGATTCTGGCACTTTCCAGGCACACTCCTGAAAGTCGCGCACACTGCTGTTCACTCGCTAAACGACCTCTTGGGAAACACGTCTCCGGTCGACGGACCGCTCAGATTGCTTCTCGTGTAACTGTGAACTGTGTCAGCGCAGGGAATCCGTCTCTGTTGAGCAGATGTCAATCCTGCCTCGCTTTTGCTTTGTTGCCTCTACCAAGATGATTTCCCGTTTCTCTCTTCACTGGAGCAGGCAGACACAGCCAACGCACATCAAGTGTCAAGAGACACGCTCTGCTGAGCTCAACGCTTGTGCAGATGCACATGTGCGACGAAGTCAACACACGTGCTTGTGGAGAGAAAGAAAGGGACTCCCAGGCGTGTGGAGCGACGGGGAGAAAGAGCGGGCGCTGAGGAACACAGTTTCAAACAGACTGTCTCCACACAAACAGGCACCTGTCTGCAGGTATCCTAGATCTTGATTCTTGAACTTGAGGAAACACGCGTCTGAGCAAAACTCCCAAACGCTTCCAGGAAAGACACAGGCTCTCCCACAAGCACACAAGTGTTTGCCCTCAGCTATAGATCAGGGACAAGCCTGTGAAGAGCAACCAAAGAGCTCGTCCGTCTTTCCCTCAGTAGATGGGAGTAGGCGCGCTTGCGGATGTGTGCGTGTGTGTGGCCACGCGTTTGCTTAGGCATCAGTGTGTGAAAAGGTAGGTGCTTTTCTCTAGCTGCGTGTGCGTGCACGTGGTGCTGGGTGCACATCCCTGGGTGCTCGTGGAAAGGTTTCTGCATGGTTTTCGCTGAGGAATCGTGTGTGTGCACATGGACAAAGAGAAGGCGCAGCAACCAGGTTCCAGCGCCGAAGAAGGCAAAAGGCGAGGTTTCCGGCGCTATCTCCTTCTCTCCCCAGAGCTAGTCGCGCAAAGCAAGCCGCTAAGCCGGCGACCGGCAAGAGAGCTACAACGAAGCATGCCGAACGGAGAAAATAGCAGCAGCTCATCTGTTCACACCTTGTTTCTGCCATGTGCTTGAACGCCAAGACGTTCGCGCTTCTGTGAGATGAAAGACGTCCTTCTGCATATGTGGTTGCTCACACCGGTGCACTTGTTAGTGTATCCATTCAGTCCTGGGCTGCGGGGCATTCAGAAGTGGCTCTGTGGAGACGTCTGCATAGAGGCAGCTGTCAGAACACGCACACTCGATTGTTCACCAAAACATATGCAGACGCGTCCTTAGCCTGTAGATTTGGATGCACAGAGTTCCCTGTGTTCGCAAGAGACAAGGGAATCGCGTCTGTGCGCACAGAAGCAATAGCGGACCGTTTCCCTCGGAGTGAACGCGAAAGAGCCGTCTATATACTCGCAGACACGCGAACGTGCCTCAATGCGGTCACAGAGGCAGCAGCTTTTGCACAGATGCTCCTGGTGATTCTGGCACTTTCCAGGCACACTCCTGAAAGTCGCGCACACTGCTGTTCACTCGCTAAACGACCTCTTGGGAAACACGTCTCCGGTCGACGGACCGCTCAGATTGCTTCTCGTGTAACTGTGAACTGTGTCAGCGCAGGGAATCCGTCTCTGTTGAGCAGATGTCAATCCTGCCTCGCTTTTGCTTTGTTGCCTCTACCAAGATGATTTCCCGTTTCTCTCTTCACTGGAGCAGGCAGACACAGCCAACGCACATCAAGTGTCAAGAGACACGCTCTGCTGAGCTCAACGCTTGTGCAGATGCACATGTGCGACGAAGTCAACACACGTGCTTGTGGAGAGAAAGAAAGGGACTCCCAGGCGTGTGGAGCGACGGGGAGAAAGAGCGGGCGCTGAGGAACACAGTTTCAAACAGACTGTCTCCACACAAACAGGCACCTGTCTGCAGGTATCCTAGATCTTGATTCTTGAACTTGAGGAAACACGCGTCTGAGCAAAACTCCCAAACGCTTCCAGGAAAGACACAGGCTCTCCCACAAGCACACAAGTGTTTGCCCTCAGCTATAGATCAGGGACAAGCCTGTGAAGAGCAACCAAAGAGCTCGTCCGTCTTTCCCTCAATAGATGGGAGTAGGCGCGCTTGCGGATGTGTGCGTGTGTGTGGCCACGCGTTTGCTTAGGCATCAGTGTGTGAAAAGGTAGGTGCTTTTCTCTAGCTGCGTGTGCGTGCACGTGGTGCTGGGTGCACATCCCTGGGTGCTCGTGGAAAGGTTTCTGCATGGTTTTCGCTGAGGAATCGTGTGTGTGCACATGGACAAAGAGAAGGCGCAGCAACCAGGTTCCAGCGCCGAAGAAGGCAAAAGGCGAGGTTTCCGGCGCTATCTCCTTCTCTCCCCAGAGCTAGTCGCGCAAAGCAAGCCGCTAAGCCGGCGACCGGCAAGAGAGCTACAACGAAGCATGCCGAACGGAGAAAATAGCAGCAGCTCATCTGTTCACACCTTGTTTCTGCCATGTGCTTGAACGCCAAGACGTTCGCGCTTCTGTGAGATGAAAGACGTCCTTCTGCATATGTGGTTGCTCACACCGGTGCACTTGTTAGTGTATCCATTCAGTCCTGGGCTGCGGGGCATTCAGAAGTGGCTCTGTGGAGACGTCTGCATAGAGGCAGCTGTCAGAACACGCACACTCGATTGTTCACCAAAACATATGCAGACGCGTCCTTAGCCTGTAGATTTGGATGCACAGAGTTCCCTGTGTTCACAAGGGAATCGCGTCTGTGCGCACAGAAGCAATAGCGGACCGTTTCCCTCGGAGTGAACGCGAAAGAGCCGTCTATATACTCGCAGACACGCGAACGTGCCTCAATGCGGTCACAGAGGCAGCAGCTTTTGCACAGATGCTCCTGGTGATTCTGGCACTTTCCAGGCACACTCCTGAAAGTCGCGCACACATGCTGTTCACTCGCTAAACGACCTCTTGGGAAACACGTCTCCGGTCGACGGACCGCTCAGATTGCTTCTCGTGTAACTGTGAACTGTGTCAGCGCAGGGAATCCGTCTCTGTTGAGCAGATGTCAATCCTGCCTCGCTTTTGCTTTGTTGCCTCTACCAAGATGATTTCCCGTTTCTCTCTTCACTGGAGCAGGCAGACACAGCCAACGCACATCAAGTGTCAAGAGACACGCTCTGCTGAGCTCAACGCTTGTGCAGATGCACATGTGCGACGAAGTCAACACACGTGCTTGTGGAGAGAAAGAAAGGGACTCCCAGGCGTGTGGAGCGACGGGGAGAAAGAGCGGGCGCTGAGGAACACAGTTTCAAACAGACTGTCTCCACACAAACAGGCACCTGTCTGCAGGTATCCTAGATCTTGATTCTTGAACTTGAGGAAACACGCGTCTGAGCAAAACTCCCAAACGCTTCCAGGAAAGACACAGGCTCTCCCACAAGCACACAAGTGTTTGCCCTCAGCTATAGATCAGGGACAAGCCTGTGAAGAGCAACCAAAGAGCTCGTCCGTCTTTCCCTCAATAGATGGGAGTAGGCGCGCTTGCGGATGTGTGCGTGTGTGTGGCCACGCGTTTGCTTAGGCATCAGTGTGTGAAAAGGTAGGTGCTTTTCTCTAGCTGCGTGTGCGTGCACGTGGTGCTGGGTGCACATCCCTGGGTGCTCGTGGAAAGGTTTCTGCATGGTTTTCGCTGAGGAATCGTGTGTGTGCACATGGACAAAGAGAAGGCGCAGCAACCAGGTTCCAGCGCCGAAGAAGGCAAAAGGCGAGGTTTCCGGCGCTATCTCCTTCTCTCCCCAGAGCTAGTCGCGCAAAGCAAGCCGCTAAGCCGGCGACCGGCAAGAGAGCTACAACGAAGCATGCCGAACGGAGAAAATAGCAGCAGCTCATCTGTTCACACCTTGTTTCTGCCATGTGCTTGAACGCCAAGACGTTCGCGCTTCTGTGAGATGAAAGACGTCCTTCTGCATATGTGGTTGCTCACACCGGTGCACTTGTTAGTGTATCCATTCAGTCCTGGGCTGCGGGGCATTCAGAAGTGGCTCTGTGGAGACGTCTGCATAGAGGCAGCTGTCAGAACACGCACACTCGATTGTTCACCAAAACATATGCAGACGCGTCCTTAGCCTGTAGATTTGGATGCACAGAGTTCCCTGTGTTCGCAAGAGACAAGGGAATCGCGTCTGTGCGCACAGAAGCAATAGCGGACCGTTTCCCTCGGAGTGAACGCGAAAGAGCCGTCTATATACTCGCAGACACGCGAACGTGCCTCAATGCGGTCACAGAGGCAGCAGCTTTTGCACAGATGCTCCTGGTGATTCTGGCACTTTCCAGGCACACTCCTGAAAGTCGCGCACACTGCTGTTCACTCGCTAAACGACCTCTTGGGAAACACGTCTCCGGTCGACGGACCGCTCAGATTGCTTCTCGTGTAACTGTGAACTGTGTCAGCGCAGGGAATCCGTCTCTGTTGAGCAGATGTCAATCCTGCCTCGCTTTTGCTTTGTTGCCTCTACCAAGATGATTTCCCGTTTCTCTCTTCACTGGAGCAGGCAGACACAGCCAACGCACATCAAGTGTCAAGAGACACGCTCTGCTGAGCTCAACGCTTGTGCAGATGCACATGTGCGACGAAGTCAACACACGTGCTTGTGGAGAGAAAGAAAGGGACTCCAGGCGTGTGGAGCGACGGGGAGAAAGACGGGGCGCTGAGGGAACACAGTTTCAAACAGACTGTCTCCACACAAACAGGCACCTGTCTGCAGGTATCCTAGATCTTGATTCTTGAACTTGAGGAAACACGCGTCTGAGCAAAACTCCCAAACGCTTCCAGGAAAGACACAGGGCTCTCCCACAAGCACACAAGTGTTTGCCCTCAGCTATAGATCAGGGACAAGCCTGTGAAGAGCAACCAAAGAGCTCGTCCGTCTTTCCCCTCAATAGATGGGAGTAGGCGCGCTTGCGGATGTGTGCGTGTGTGTGGCCACGCGTTTGCTTAGGCATCAGTGTGTGAAAAGGTAGGTGCTTTTCTCTAGCTGCGTGTGCGTGCACGTGGTGCTGGGTGCACATCCCTGGGTGCTCGTGGAAAGGTTTCTGCATGGTTTTCGCTGAGGAATCGTGTGTGTGCACATGGACAAAGAGAAGGCGCAGCAACCAGGTTCCAGCGCCGAAGAAGGCAAAAGGCGAGGTTTCCGGCGCTATCTCCCTTCTCTCACCCAGAGCTAGTCGCGCAAAGCAAGCCCGCTAAGCCGGCGACCGGCAAGAGAGCTACAACGAAGCAATGCCGAACGGAGAAAATAGCAGCAGCTCCTCTGTTCACACCTTGTTTCTGCCATGTGCTTGAACGCCAAGACGTTCGCGCTTCTGTGAGATGAAAGACGTCCTTCTGCATATGTGTTGCTCACAACCGTGCACTTGTTAGTGTATCCATTCAGTCCTGGGCTGCGGGGCATTCAGAAGTGGCTCTGTGGAGACGTCTGCATAGAGGCAGCTGTCAGAACACGCACACTCGATTGTTCACCAAAACATATTGCAGACGCGTCCTTAGCCTGTAGATTTGGATGCACAGAGTTCCCTGTGTTCGCAAGAGACAAGGGAATCGCGTCTGTGCGCACAGAAGCAATAGCGGACCGTTTCCCTCGGAGTGAACGCGAAAGAGCCGTCTATATACTCGCAGACACGCGAACGTGCCTCAATGCGGTCACAGAGGCAGCAGCTTTTGCACAGATGCTCCTGGTGATTCTGGCACTTTCCAGGCACACTCCTGAAAGTCGCGCACACTGCTGTTCACTTCGCTAAACGACCCTCTTGGGAAACACGTCTCCGGTCGAACGGACCCGCTCAGATTGCTTCTCGTGTAACTGTGAACTGTGTCAGCGCAGGGAATCCGTCTCTGTTGAGCAGATGTCAATCCTGCCTCGCCTTTGCTTTGTTGCCTCTACCAAGATGATTTCCCGTTTCTCTCTTCACTGGAGCAGGCAGACACAGCCAACGCACATCAAGTGTCAAGAGACACGCTCTGCTGAGCTCAAACGCTTGTGCAGATGCACATGTGCGACGAAGTCAACACACGTGCTTGTGGAGAGAAAGAAAGGGGACTCCCAGGCGTGTGGAGCGACGGGGAGAAAGAGCGGGCGCTGAGGAACACAGTTTTCAAACAGACTGTCTCCACACAAACAGGCACCTGTCTGCAGGTATCCTAGATCTTGATTCTTGAACTTGAGGAAACACGCGTCTGAGCAAAACTCCCTAACGCTTCCAGGAAAGACACAGGCTCTCCCACAAGCACACAAGTGTTTGCCCTCAGCTATAGATCAGGGACAAGCTGTGAAGAGCAACCAAAGAGCTCGTCCGTCTTTCCCTCAATAGATGGGAGTAGGCGCGCTTGCGGATGTGTGCGTGTGTGTGGCCACGCGTTTGCTTAGGCATCAGTGTGTGAAAAGGTAGGTGCTTTTCTCTAGCTGCGTGTGCGTGCACGTGGTGCTGGGTGCACATCCCTGGGTGCTCGTGGAAAGGTTTCTGCATGGTTTTCGCTGAGGAATCGTGTGTGTGCACATGGACAAAGAGAAGGCGCAGCAACCAGGTTCCAGCGCCGAAGAAGGCAAAAGGCGAGGTTTCCGGCGCTATCTCCTTCTCGTCCCCAGAGCTAGTCGCGCAAAGCAAGCCGCTAAGCCGGCGACCGGCAAGAGAGCTACCAACGAAGCATGCCGAACGGAGAAAATAGCAGCAGCTCATCTGTTCACACCTTGTTTCTGCCATGTGCTTGAACGCCAAGACGTTCGCGCTTCTGTGAGATGAAAGACGTCCTTCTGCATATGTGGTTGCTCACACCGGTGCACTTGTTAGTGTATCCATTCAGTCCTGGGCTGCGGGGCATTCAGAAGTGGCTCTGTGGAGACGTCTGCATAGAGGCAGCTGTCAGAACACGCACACTCGATTGTTCACCAAAACATATGCAGACGCGTCCCTTAGCCTGTAGATTTGGATGCACAGAGTTCCCTGTGTTCGCAAGAGACAAGGGAATCGCGTCTGTGCGCACAGAAGCAATAGCGGACCGTTTCCCTCGGAGTGAACGCGAAAGAGCCGTCTATATACTCGCAGACACGCGAACGTGCCCTCAATGCGGTCACAGAGGCAGCAGCTTTTGCACAGATGCTCCTGGTGATTCTGGCACTTTCCAGGCACACTCCTGAAAGTCGCGCACACTGCTGTTCACCATCTGCTAAACGACCTCTTGGGAAACACGTCTCCGGTCGACGGACCGCTCAGATTTGCTTCTCGTGTAACTGTGAACTGTGTCAGCGCAGGGAATCCGTCTCTGTTGAGCAGATGTCAACCTGCCTCGCTTTTGCTTTGTTGCCTCTACCAAGATGATTTCCCGTTTCTCTCTTCACTGGAGCAGGCAGACACAGCCAACGCACATCAAGTGTCAAGAGGACACGCTCTGCTGAGTCTCAACGCTTGTGCAGATGCACATGTGCGACGAAGTCAACACACGTGCTTGTGGAGAGAAAGAAAGGGACTCCCAGGCGTGTGGAGCGACGGGGAGAAAGAGCGGGCGCTGAGAACACAGTTTCAAACAGACTGTCTCCACACAAACAGGCACCTGTCTGCAGGTATCCTAGATCTTGATTCTTGAACTTGAGGAAACACGCGTCTGAGCAAAACTCCCAAACGCTTCCAGGAAAGACACAGGCTCTCCCACAAGCACACAAGTGTTTGCCCTCAGCTATAGATCAGGGACAAGCCTGTGAAGAGCAACCAAAGAGCTCGTCCGTCTTTCCCTCAATAGATGGGAGTAGGCGCGCTTGCGGATGTGTGCGTGTGGTGTGGCCACGCGTTTGCTTAGGCATCAGTGTGTGAAAAGGTAGGTGCTTTTCCTCTAGCTGCGTGTGCGTGCACGTGGTGCTGGGTGCACATCCCTGGGTGCTCGTGGAAAGGTTTCTGCATGGTTTTCGCTGAGGAATCGTGTGTGTGCACATGGACAAAGAGAAGGCGCAGCAACCAGGTTCCAGCGCCGAAGAAGGCAAAAGGCGAGGTTTCCGGCGCTATCTCCTTCTCTCCCCCAGAGCTAGTCGCGCAAAGCAAGCCGCTAAGCCGGCGACCGGCAAGAGAGCTACAACGAAGCATGCCGAACGGAGAAAATAGCAGCAGCTCATCTGTTCACACCTTGTTTCTGCCATGTGCTTGAACGCCAAGACGTTCGCGCTTCTGTGAGATGAAAGACGTCCTTCTGCATATGTGGTTGCTCACACACGGTGCACTTGTTAGTGTATCCATTCAGTCCTGGGCTGCGGGGCATTCAGAAGTGGCTCTGTGGAGACGTCTGCATAGAGGCAGCTGTCAGAACACGCACACTCGATTGTTCACCAAAACATATGCAGACGCGTCCTTAGCCTGTAGATTTGGATGCACAGAGTTCCCTGTGTTCGCAAGAGACAAGGGAATCGCGTCTGTGCGCACAGAAGCAATAGCGGACCGTTTCCCTCGGAGTGAACGCGAAAGAGCCGTCTATATACTCGCAGACACGCGAACGTGCCTCAATGCGGTCACAGAGGCAGCAGCTTTTGCACAGATGCTCCTGGTGATTCTGGCACTTTCCAGGCACACTCCTGAAAGTCGCGCACACTGCTGTTCACTTCGCTAAACGACCTCTTGGGAAACACGTCTCCGGTCGACGGACCGCTCAGATTGCTTCTCGTGTAACTGTGAACTGTGTCAGCGCAGGGAATCCGTCTCTGTTGAGCAGATGTCAATCCTGCCTCGCTTTTGCTTTGTTGCCTCTACCAAGATGATTTCCCGTTTCTCTCTTCACTGGAGCAGGCAGACACAGCCAACGCACATCAAGTGTCAAGAGACACGCTCTGCTGAGCTCAACGCTTGTGCAGAATGCACATGTGCGACGAAGTCAACACACGTGCTTGTGGAGAGAAAGAAAAGGGACTCCCAGGCGTGTGGGAGCGACGGGGAGAAAGAGCGGGCGCTGAGGAGCACAGTTTCAAACAGACTGTCTCCACACAAACAGGCACCTGTCTGCAGGTATCCTAGATCTTGATTCTTGAACTTGAGGAAACACGCGTCTGAGCAAAACTCCCAAACGCTTCCAGGAAAGACACAGGCTCTCCCACAAGCACACAAGTGTTTGCCCTCAGCTATAGATCAGGGACAAGCCTGTGAAGAGCAACCAAAGAGCTCGTCCGTCTTTCTCTCAGTAGATGGGAGTAGGCGCGCTTGCGGATGTGTGCGTGTGTGTGGCCACGCGTTTGCTTAGGCATCAGTGTGTGAAAAGGTAGGTGCTTTTCTCTAGCTGCGTGTGCGTGCACGTGGTGCTGGGTGCACATCCCTGGGTGCTCGTGGAAAGGTTTCTGCATGGTTTTCGCTGAGGAATCGTGTGTGTGCACATGGACAAAGAGAAGGCGCAGCAACCAGGTTCCAGCGCCGAAGAAGGCAAAAGGCGAGGTTTCCGGCGCTATCTCCTTCTCTCCCCAGAGCTAGTCGCGCAAAGCAAGCCGCTAAGCCGGCGACCGGCAAGAGAGCTACAACGAAGCATGCCGAACGGAGAAAATAGCAGCAGCTCATCTGTTCACACCTTGTTTCTGCCATGTGCTTGAACGCCAAGACGTTCGCGCTTCTGTGAGATGAAAGACGTCCTTCTGCATATGTGGTTGCTCACACCGGTGCACTTGTTAGTGTATCCATTCAGTCCTGGGCTGCGGGGCATTCAGAAGTGGCTCTGTGGAGACGTCTGCATAGAGGCAGCTGTCAGAACACGCACACTCGATTGTTCACCAAAACATATGCAGACGCGTCCTTAGCCTGTAGATTTGGATGCACAGAGTTCCCTGTGTTCGCAAGAGACAAGGGAATCGCGTCTGTGCGCACAGAAGCAATAGCGGACCGTTTCCCTCGGAGTGAACGCGAAAGAGCCGTCTATATACTCGCAGACACGCGAACGTGCCTCAATGCGGTCACAGGAGGCAGCAGCTTTTGCACAGATGCTCCTGGTGATTCTGGCACTTTCCAGGCACACTCCTGAAAGTCGCGCACACTGCTGTTCACATTCGCTAAACGACCTCTTGGGAAACACGTCTCCGGTCGACGGACCGCTCAGATTGCTTCTCGTGTAACTGTGAACTTGTGTCAGCGCAGGGAATCCGTCTCTGTTGAGCAGATGTCAATCCTGCCTCGCCTTTGCTTTGTTGCCTCTACCAAGATGATTTCCCGTTTCTCTCTTCACTGGAGCAGGCAGACACAGCCAACGCACATCAAGTGTCAAGAGACACGCTCTGCTGAGCTCAACGCTTGTGCAGATGCACATGTGCGACGAAGTCAACACACGTGCTTGTGGGAGAGAAAGAAAGGGACTCCCAGGCGTGTGGAGCGACGGGGAGAAAGAGCGGGCGCTGAGGAACACAGTTTCAAACAGACTGTCTCCACACAAACAGGCACCTGTCTGCAGGTATCCTAGATCTTGATTCTTGAACTTGAGGAAACACGCGTCTGAGCAAAACTCCCAAACGCTTCCAGGAAAGACACAGGCTCTCCCACAAGCACACAAGTGTTTGCCCTCAGCTATAGATCAGGGACAAGCCTGTGAAGAGCAACCAAAGAGCTCGTCCGTCTTTCCCTCAATAGATGGGAGTAGGCGCGCTTGCGGATGTGTGCGTGTGTGTGGCCACGCGTTTGCTTAGGCATCAGTGTGTGAAAAGGTAGGTGCTTTTCTCTAGCTGCGTGTGCGTGCACGTGGTGCTGGGGTGCACATCCCTGGGTGCTCGTGGAAAGGTTTCTGCATGGTTTTCGCTGAGGAATCGTGTGTGTGCACATGGACAAAGAGAAGGCGCAGCAACCAGGTTCCAGCGCCGAAGAAGGCAAAAGGCGAGGTTTCCGGCGCTATCTCCTTCTCTCCCCAGAGCTAGTCGCGCAAAGCAAGCCGCTAAGCCGGCGACCGGCAAGAGAGCTACAACGAAGCATGCCGAACGGAGAAAATAGCAGCAGCTCATCTGTTCACACCTTGTTCTTCTGCCATGTGCTTGAACGCCAAGACGTTCGCTGCTTCTGTGGGATGAAAGACGTCCTTCTGCATATGTGGTTGCTCACACCGGTGCACTTGTTAGTGTATCCATTCAGTCCTGGGCTGCGGGGCATTCAGAAGTGCTCTGTGGAGACGTCTGCATAGAGGCAGCTGTCAGAACACGCACACTCGATTGTTCACCAAAACATATGCAGACGCGTCCTTAGCCTGTAGATTTGGATGCACAGAGTTCCCTGTGTTCGCAAGAGACAAGGGAATCGCGTCTGTGCGCACAGAAGCAATAGCGGACCGTTTCCCCTCGGAGTGAACGCGAAAGAGCCGTCTATATACTCGCAGACACGCGAACGTGCCTCAATGCGGTCACAGATGGCAGCAGCTTTTGCACAGATGCTCCTGTGATTCTGGCACTTTCCAGGCACACTCCTGAAAGTCGCGCACACTGCTGTTCACCTTCGCTAAACGACCTCTTGGGAAACACGTCTCCGGTCGACGGACCGCTCAGATTGCTTCTCGTGTAACTGTGAACTGTGTCAGCGCAGGGAATCCGTCTCTGTTGAGCAGATGTCAATCCTGCCTCGCCTTTGCTTTGTTGCCTCTACAAGATGATTTCCGTTTCTCTCTTCACTGGAGCAGGCAGACACAGCCAACGCACATCAAGTGTCAAGAGACACGCTCTGCTGAGCTCAACGCTTGTGCAGATGCACATGTGCGACGAAGTCAACACACGTGCTTGTGGAGAGAAAGAAAGGGACTCCCAGGCGTGTGGAGCGACGGGGAGAAAGAGCGGCGCTGAGGAACACAGTTTCAAACAGACTGTCTCCACACAAACAGGCACCTGTCTGCAGGTATCCTAGATCTTGATTCTTGAACTTGAGGAAACACGCGTCTGAGCAAAACTCCCAAACGCTTCCAGGAAAGACACAGGCTCTCCCACAAGCACACAAGTGTTTGCCCTCAGCTATAGATCAGGGACAAGCCTGTGAAGAGCAACCAAAGAGCTCGTCCGTCTTTCCCTCAATAGATGGGAGTAGGCGCGCTTGCGGATGTGTGCGTGTGTGGTGGCCACGCGTTTGCTTAGGCATCAGTGTGTGAAAAGGTAGGTGCTTTTCTCTAGCTGCGTGTGCGTGCACGTGGTGCTGGGTGCACATCCCTGGGTGCTCGTGGAAAGGTTTCTGCATGGTTTTCGCTGAGGAATCGTGTTGTGTGCACATGGACAAAAGAGAAGGCGCAGCAACCAGGTTCCAGCGCCGAAGAAGGCAAAAGGCGAGGTTTCCGGCGCTATCTCCTTCTCTCCCCAGAGCTAGTCGCGCAAAGCAAGCCGCTAAGCCGGCGACCGGCAAGAGAGCTACAACGAAGCATGCCGAACGGAGAAAATAGCAGCAGCTCATCTGTTCACACCTTGTTTCTGCCATGTGCTTGAACGCCAAGACGTTCGCGCTTCTGTGAGATGAAAGACGTCCTTCTGCATATGTGGTTGCTCACACCCGGTGCACTTGTTAGTGTATCCATTCAGTCCTGGGCTGCGGGGCATTCAGAAGTGGCTCTGTGGAGACGTCTGCATAGAGGCAGCTGTCAGAACACGCACACTCGATTGTTCACCAAAACATATGCAGACGCGTCCTTAGCCTGTAGATTTGGATGCACAGAGTTCCCTGTGTTCGCAAGAGACAAGGGAATCGCGTCTGTGCGCACAGAAGCAATAGCGGACCGTTTCCCTCGGAGTGAACGCGAAAGAGCCGTCTATATACTCGCAGACACGCGAACGTGCCTCAATGCGGTCACAGAGGCAGCAGCTTTTGCACAGATGCTCCTGGTGATTCTGGCACTTTCCAGGCACACTCCTGAAAGTCGCGCACGACTGCTGTTCACTTCGCTAAACGACCTTCTTGGGAAACACGGTCTCCGGTCGACGGACCGCTCAGATTGCCTTCTCGTGTAACTGTGAACTGTGTCAGCGCAGGGAATCCGTCTCTGTTGAGCAGATGTCAATCCTGCCTCGCTTTTGCTTTGTTGCCTCTACCAAGATGATTTCCCGTTTCTCTCTTCACTGGGAGGCAGGCAGACACAGCCAACGCACATCAAGTGTCAAGAGACACGCTCTGCTGAGCTCAACGCTTGTGCAGATGCACATGTGCGACGAAGTCAACACACGTGCTTGTGGAGAGAAAGAAAGGGACTCCCAGGCGTGTGGAGCGACGGGGAGAAAGAGCGGGCGCTGAGGAACACAGTTTCAAACAGACTGTCTCCACACAAACAGGCACCTGTCTGCAGGTATCCTAGATCTTGATTCTTGAACTTGAGGAAACACGCGTCTGAGCAAAACTCCCAAACGCTTCCAGGAAAGACACAGGCTCTCCCACAAGCACACAAGTGTTTGCCCTCAGCTATAGATCAGGGACAAGCCTGTGAAGAGCAACCAAAGAGCTCGTCCGTCTTTCTCTCAGTAGATGGGAGTAGGCGCGCTTGCGGATGTGTGCGTGTGTGTGGCCACGCGTTTGCTTAGGCATCAGTGTGTGAAAAGGTAGGTGCTTTTCTCTAGCTGCGTGTGCGTGCACGTGGTGCTGGGTGCACATCCCTGGGTGCTCGTGGAAAGGTTTCTGCATGGTTTTCGCTGAGGAATCGTGTGTGTGCACATGGACAAAGAGAAGGCGCAGCAACCAGGTTCCAGCGCCGAAGAAGGCAAAAGGCGAGGTTTCCCGGCGCCTATCTCCTTCTCTCCCCAGAGCTAGTCGCGCAAAAGCAAGCCGCTAAGCCGGCGACCGGCAAGAGAGCTACAACGAAGCATGCCGAACGGAGAAAATAGCAGCAGCTCATCTGTTCACACCTTGTTTCTGCCATGTGCTTGAAACGCCAAGACGTTCGCGTCTTCTGTGAGATGAAAGACGTCCTTCTGCATATGTGGTTGCTCACACCGGTGCACTTGTTAGTGTATCCATTCAGTCCTGGGCTGCGGGGCATTCAGAAGTGGCTCTGTGGAGACGTCTGCATAGAGGCAGCTGTCAGAACACGCACACTCGATTGTTCACCAAAACATATGCAGACGCGTCCTTAGCCTGTAGATTTGGATGCACAGAGTTCCCTGTGTGTGTTCGCAAGAGACAAGGGAATCGCGTCTGTGCGCACAGAAGCAATAGCGGACCGTTTCCCTCGGAGTGAACGCGAAAGAGCCGTCTATATACTCGCAGACACGCGAACGTGCCTCAATGCGGTCACAGAGGCAGCAGCTTTTGCACAGATGCTCCTGGTGATTCTGGCACTTTCCAGGCACACTCCTGAAAGTCGCGCACACTGCTGTTCACTCGCTAAACGACCTCTTGGGAAACACGTCTCCGGTCGACGGACCGCTCAGATTGCTTCTCGTGTAACTGTGAACTGTGTCAGCGCAGGGAATCCGTCTCTGTTGAGCAGATGTCAATCCTGCCTCGCTTTTGCTTTGTTGCCTCTACCAAGATGATTTCCCGTTTCTCTCTTCACTGGAGCAGGCAGACACAGCCAACGCACATCAAGTGTCAAGAGACACGCTCTGCTGAGCTCAACGCTTGTGCAGATGCACATGTGCGACGAAGTCAACACACGTGCTTGTGGAGAGAAAGAAAGGGACTCCCAGGCGTGTGGAGCGACGGGGAGAAAGAGCGGGCGCTGAGGAACACAGTTTCAAACAGACTGTCTCCACACAAACAGGCACCTGTCTGCAGGTATCCTAGATCTTGATTCTTGAACTTGAGGAAACACGCGTCTGAGCAAAACTCCCAAACGCTTCCAGGAAAGACACAGGCTCTCCCACAAGCACACAAGTGTTTGCCCTCAGCTATAGATCAGGGACAAGCCTGTGAAGAGCAACCAAAGAGCTCGTCCGTCTTTCCCTCAATAGATGGGAGTAGGCGCGCTTGCGGATGTGTGCGTGTGTGTGGCCACGCGTTTGCTTAGGCATCAGTGTGTGAAAAGGTAGGTGCTTTTCTCTAGCTGCGTGTGCGTGCACGTGGTGCTGGGTGCACATCCCTGGGTGCTCGTGGAAAGGTTTCTGCATGGTTTTCGCTGAGGAATCGTGTGTGTGCACATGGACAAAGAGAAGGCGCAGCAACCAGGTTCCAGCGCCGAAGAAGGCAAAAGGCGAGGTTTCCGGCGCTATCTCCTTCTCTCCCCAGAGCTAGTCGCGCAAAGCAAGCCGCTAAGCCGGCGACCGGCAAGAGAGCTACAACGAAGCATGCCGAACGGAGAAAATAGCAGCAGCTCATCTGTTCACACCTTGTTTCTGCCATGTGCTTGAACGCCAAGACGTTCGCGCTTCTGTGAGATGAAAGACGTCCTTCTGCATATGTGGTTGCTCACACCGGTGCACTTGTTAGTGTATCCATTCAGTCCTGGGCTGCGGGGCATTCAGAAGTGGCTCTGTGGAGACGTCTGCATAGAGGCAGCTGTCAGAACACGCACACTCGATTGTTCACCAAAACATATGCAGACGCGTCCTTAGCCTGTAGATTTGGATGCACAGAGTTCCCTGTGTTCGCAAGAGACAAGGGAATCGCGTCTGTGCGCACAGAAGCAATAGCGGACCGTTTCCCTCGGAGTGAACGCGAAAGAGCCGTCTATATACTCGCAGACACGCGAACGTGCCTCAATGCGGTCACAGAGGCAGCAGCTTTTGCACAGATGCTCCTGGTGATTCTGGCACTTTCCAGGCACACTCCTGAAAGTCGCGCACACTGCTGTTCACTCGCTAAACGACCTCTTGGGAAACACGTCTCCGGTCGACGGACCGCTCAGATTGCTTCTCGTGTAACTGTGAACTGTGTCAGCGCAGGGAATCCGTCTCTGTTGAGCAGATGTCAATCCTGCCTCGCTTTTGCTTTGTTGCCTCTACCAAGATGATTTCCCGTTTCTCTCTTCACTGGAGCAGGCAGACACAGCCAACGCACATCAAGTGTCAAGAGACACGCTCTGCTGAGCTCAACGCTTGTGCAGATGCACATGTGCGACGAAGTCAACACACGTGCTTGTGGAGAGAAAGAAAGGGACTCCCAGGCGTGTGGAGCGACGGGGAGAAAGAGCGGGCGCTGAGGAACACAGTTTCAAACAGACTGTCTCCACACAAACAGGCACCTGTCTGCAGGTATCCTAGATCTTGATTCTTGAACTTGAGGAAACACGCGTCTGAGCAAAACTCCCAAACGCTTCCAGGAAAGACACAGGCTCTCCCACAAGCACACAAGTGTTTGCCCTCAGCTATAGATCAGGGACAAGCCTGTGAAGAGCAACCAAAGAGCTCGTCCGTCTTTCCCTCAATAGATGGGAGTAGGCGCGCTTGCGGATGTGTGCGTGTGTGTGGCCACGCGTTTGCTTAGGCATCAGTGTGTGAAAAGGTAGGTGCTTTTCTCTAGCTGCGTGTGCGTGCACGTGGTGCTGGGTGCACATCCCTGGGTGCTCGTGGAAAGGTTTCTGCATGGTTTTCGCTGAGGAATCGTGTGTGTGCACATGGACAAAGAGAAGGCGCAGCAACCAGGTTCCAGCGCCGAAGAAGGCAAAAGGCGAGGTTTCCGGCGCTATCTCCTTCTCTCCCCAGAGCTAGTCGCGCAAAGCAAGCCGCTAAGCCGGCGACCGGCAAGAGAGCTACAACGAAGCATGCCGAACGGAGAAAATAGCAGCAGCTCATCTGTTCACACCTTGTTTCTGCCATGTGCTTGAACGCCAAGACGTTCGCGCTTCTGTGAGATGAAAGACGTCCTTCTGCATATGTGGTTGCTCACACCGGTGCACTTGTTAGTGTATCCATTCAGTCCTGGGCTGCGGGGCATTCAGAAGTGGCTCTGTGGAGACGTCTGCATAGAGGCAGCTGTCAGAACACGCACACTCGATTGTTCACCAAAACATATGCAGACGCGTCCTTAGCCTGTAGATTTGGATGCACAGAGTTCCCTGTGTTCGCAAGAGACAAGGGAATCGCGTCTGTGCGCACAGAAGCAATAGCGGACCGTTTCCCTCGGAGTGAACGCGAAAGAGCCGTCTATATACTCGCAGACACGCGAACGTGCCTCAATGCGGTCACAGAGGCAGCAGCTTTTGCACAGATGCTCCTGGTGATTCTGGCACTTTCCAGGCACACTCCTGAAAGTCGCGCACACTGCTGTTCACTCGCTAAACGACCTCTTGGGAAACACGTCTCCGGTCGACGGACCGCTCAGATTGCTTCTCGTGTAACTGTGAACTGTGTCAGCGCAGGGAATCCGTCTCTGTTGAGCAGATGTCAATCCTGCCTCGCTTTTGCTTTGTTGCCTCTACCAAGATGATTTCCCGTTTCTCTCTTCACTGGAGCAGGCAGACACAGCCAACGCACATCAAGTGTCAAGAGACACGCTCTGCTGAGCTCAACGCTTGTGCAGATGCACATGTGCGACGAAGTCAACACACGTGCTTGTGGAGAGAAAGAAAGGGACTCCCAGGCGTGTGGAGCGACGGGGAGAAAGAGCGGGCGCTGAGGAACACAGTTTCAAACAGACTGTCTCCACACAAACAGGCACCTGTCTGCAGGTATCCTAGATCTTGATTCTTGAACTTGAGGAAACACGCGTCTGAGCAAAACTCCCAAACGCTTCCAGGAAAGACACAGGCTCTCCCACAAGCACACAAGTGTTTGCCCTCAGCTATAGATCAGGGACAAGCCTGTGAAGAGCAACCAAAGAGCTCGTCCGTCTTTCCCTCAATAGATGGGAGTAGGCGCGCTTGCGGATGTGTGCGTGTGTGTGGCCACGCGTTTGCTTAGGCATCAGTGTGTGAAAAGGTAGGTGCTTTTCTCTAGCTGCGTGTGCGTGCACGTGGTGCTGGGTGCACATCCCTGGGTGCTCGTGGAAAGGTTTCTGCATGGTTTTCGCTGAGGAATCGTGTGTGTGCACATGGACAAAGAGAAGGCGCAGCAACCAGGTTCCAGCGCCGAAGAAGGCAAAAGGCGAGGTTTCCGGCGCTATCTCCTTCTCTCCCCAGAGCTAGTCGCGCAAAGCAAGCCGCTAAGCCGGCGACCGGCAAGAGAGCTACAACGAAGCATGCCGAACGGAGAAAATAGCAGCAGCTCATCTGTTCACACCTTGTTTCTGCCATGTGCTTGAACGCCAAGACGTTCGCGCTTCTGTGAGATGAAAGACGTCCTTCTGCATATGTGGTTGCTCACACCGGTGCACTTGTTAGTGTATCCATTCAGTCCTGGGCTGCGGGGCATTCAGAAGTGGCTCTGTGGAGACGTCTGCATAGAGGCAGCTGTCAGAACACGCACACTCGATTGTTCACCAAAACATATGCAGACGCGTCCTTAGCCTGTAGATTTGGATGCACAGAGTTCCCTGTGTTCGCAAGAGACAAGGGAATCGCGTCTGTGCGCACAGAAGCAATAGCGGACCGTTTCCCTCGGAGTGAACGCGAAAGAGCCGTCTATATACTCGCAGACACGCGAACGTGCCTCAATGCGGTCACAGAGGCAGCAGCTTTTGCACAGATGCTCCTGGTGATTCTGGCACTTTCCAGGCACACTCCTGAAAGTCGCGCACACTGCTGTTCACTCGCTAAACGACCTCTTGGGAAACACGTCTCCGGTCGACGGACCGCTCAGATTGCTTCTCGTGTAACTGTGAACTGTGTCAGCGCAGGGAATCCGTCTCTGTTGAGCAGATGTCAATCCTGCCTCGCTTTTGCTTTGTTGCCTCTACCAAGATGATTTCCCGTTTCTCTCTTCACTGGAGCAGGCAGACACAGCCAACGCACATCAAGTGTCAAGAGACACGCTCTGCTGAGCTCAACGCTTGTGCAGATGCACATGTGCGACGAAGTCAACACACGTGCTTGTGGAGAGAAAGAAAGGGACTCCCAGGCGTGTGGAGCGACGGGGAGAAAGAGCGGGCGCTGAGGAACACAGTTTCAAACAGACTGTCTCCACACAAACAGGCACCTGTCTGCAGGTATCCTAGATCTTGATTCTTGAACTTGAGGAAACACGCGTCTGAGCAAAACTCCCAAACGCTTCCAGGAAAGACACAGGCTCTCCCACAAGCACACAAGTGTTTGCCCTCAGCTATAGATCAGGGACAAGCCTGTGAAGAGCAACCAAAGAGCTCGTCCGTCTTTCCCTCAATAGATGGGAGTAGGCGCGCTTGCGGATGTGTGCGTGTGTGTGGCCACGCTGTTTGCTTAGGCATCAGTGTGTGAAAAGGTAGGTGCTTTTCTCTAGCTGCGTGTGCGTGCACGTGGTGCTGGGTGCACATCCCTGGGTGCTCGTGGAAAGGTTTCTGCATGGTTTTCGCTGAGGAATCGTGTGTGTGCACATGGACAAAGAGAAGGCGCAGCAACAGGTTCCAGCGCCGAAGAAGGCAAAAGGCGAGGTTTCCGGCGCTATCTCCTTCTCTCCCCAGAGCTAGTCGCGCAAAGCAAGCCGCTAAGCCGGCGACCGGCAAGAGAGCTACAACGAAGCATGCCGAACGGAGAAAATAGCAGCAGCTCATCTGTTCACACCTTGTTTCTGCCATGTGCTTGAACGCCAGACGTTCGCGCTTCTGTGAGATGAAAGACGTCTTCTGCATATGTGGTTGCTCACCGGCTGGTGCACTTGTTAGTGTATCCATTCAGTCCTGGGCTGCGGGGCATTCAGAAGTGGCTCTGTGGAGACGTCTGCATAGAGGCAGCTGTCAGAACACGCACACTCGATTGTTCACCAAAACATATGCAGACGCGTCTTAGCCTGTAGATTTGGATGCACAGAGTTCCCTGTGTTCGCAAGAGACAAGGGAATCGCGTCTGTGCGCACAGAAGCAATAGCGGACCGTTTCCCTCGGAACTGTGAACGCGAAAGAGCCGTCTATATACTCGCAGACACGCGAACGTGCCTCAATGCGGTCACAGAGGCAGCATGCTTTTGCACAGATGCTCCTGGTGATTCTGGCACTTTCAGGCACACTCTGAAAGTCGCGCACACTGCTGTTCACTCGCTAAACGACCTCTTGGGAAACATCGTCTCCGGTCGACGGACCGCTCAGATTGCTTCTCGTGTAACTGTGAACTGTGTCAGCGCAGGGAATCCGTCTCTGTTGAGCAGATGTCAATCCTGCCTCGCTTTTGCTTTGTTGCCTCTACCAAGATGATTTCCCGTTTCTCTCTTCACTGGAGCAGGCAGACACAGCCAACGCACATCAAGTGTCAAGAGACACGCTCTGCTGAGCTCAACGCTTGTGCAGATGCACATGTGCGACGAAGTCAACACACGTGCTTGTGGAGAGAAAGAAAGGGACTCCCAGGCGTGTGGAGCGACGGGGAGAAAGAGCGGGCGCTGAGGAACACAGTTTCAAACAGACTGTCTCCACACAAACAGGCACCTGTCTGCAGGTATCCTAGATCTTGATTCTTGAACTTGAGGAAACACGCGTCTGAGCAAAACTCCCAAACGCTTCCAGGAAAGACACAGGCTCTCCCACAAGCACACAAGTGTTTGCCCTCAGCTATAGATCAGGGACAAGCCTGTGAAGAGCAACCAAAGAGCTCGTCCGTCTTTCCCTCAATAGATGGGAGTAGGCGCGCTTGCGGATGTGTGCGTGTGTGTGGCCACGCGTTTGCTTAGGCATCAGTGTGTGAAAAGGTAGGTGCTTTTCTCTAGCTGCGTGTGCGTGCACGTGGTGCTGGGTGCACATCCCTGGGTGCTCGTGGAAAGGTTTCTGCATGGTTTTCGCTGAGGAATCGTGTGTGTGCACATGGACAAAGAGAAGGCGCAGCAACCAGGTTCCAGCGCCGAAGAAGGCAAAAGGCGAGGTTTCCGGCGCTATCTCCTTCTCTCCCCAGAGCTAGTCGCGCAAAGCAAGCCGCTAAGCCGGCGACCGGCAAGAGAGCTACAACGAAGCATGCCGAACGGAGAAAATAGCAGCAGCTCATCTGTTCACACCTTGTTTCTGCCATGTGCTTGAACGCCAAGACGTTCGCGCTTCTGTGAGATGAAAGACGTCCTTCTGCATATGTGGTTGCTCACACCGGTGCACTTGTTAGTGTATCCATTCAGTCCTGGGCTGCGGGGCATTCAGAAGTGGCTCTGTGGAGACGTCTGCATAGAGGCAGCTGTCAGAACACGCACACTCGATTGTTCACCAAAACATATGCAGACGCGTCCTTAGCCTGTAGATTTGGATGCACAGAGTTCCCTGTGTTCGCAAGAGACAAGGGAATCGCGTCTGTGCGCACAGAAGCAATAGCGGACCGTTTCCCTCGGAGTGAACGCGAAAGAGCCGTCTATATACTCGCAGACACGCGAACGTGCCTCAATGCGGTCACAGAGGCAGCAGCTTTTGCACAGATGCTCCTGGTGATTCTGGCACTTTCCAGGCACACTCCTGAAAGTCGCGCACACTGCTGTTCACTCGCTAAACGACCTCTTGGGAAACACGTCTCCGGTCGACGGACCGCTCAGATTGCTTCTCGTGTAACTGTGAACTGTGTCAGCGCAGGGAATCCGTCTCTGTTGAGCAGATGTCAATCCTGCCTCGCTTTTGCTTTGTTGCCTCTACCAAGATGATTTCCCGTTTCTCTCTTCACTGGAGCAGGCAGACACAGCCAACGCACATCAAGTGTCAAGAGACACGCTCTGCTGAGCTCAACGCTTGTGCAGATGCACATGTGCGACGAAGTCAACACACGTGCTTGTGGAGAGAAAGAAAGGGACTCCCAGGCGTGTGGAGCGACGGGGAGAAAGAGCGGGCGCTGAGGAACACAGTTTCAAACAGACTGTCTCCACACAAACAGGCACCTGTCTGCAGGTATCCTAGATCTTGATTCTTGAACTTGAGGAAACACGCGTCTGAGCAAAACTCCCAAACGCTTCCAGGAAAGACACAGGCTCTCCCACAAGCACACAAGTGTTTGCCCTCAGCTATAGATCAGGGACAAGCCTGTGAAGAGCAACCAAAGAGCTCGTCCGTCTTTCCCTCAATAGATGGGAGTAGGCGCGCTTGCGGATGTGTGCGTGTGTGTGGCCACGCGTTTGCTTAGGCATCAGTGTGTGAAAAGGTAGGTGCTTTTCTCTAGCTGCGTGTGCGTGCACGTGGTGCTGGGTGCACATCCCTGGGTGCTCGTGGAAAGGTTTCTGCATGGTTTTCGCTGAGGAATCGTGTGTGTGCACATGGACAAAGAGAAGGCGCAGCAACCAGGTTCCAGCGCCGAAGAAGGCAAAAGGCGAGGTTTCCGGCGCTATCTCCTTCTCTCCCCAGAGCTAGTCGCGCAAAGCAAGCCGCTAAGCCGGCGACCGGCAAGAGAGCTACAACGAAGCATGCCGAACGGAGAAAATAGCAGCAGCTCATCTGTTCACACCTTGTTTCTGCCATGTGCTTGAACGCCAAGACGTTCGCGCTTCTGTGAGATGAAAGACGTCCTTCTGCATATGTGGTTGCTCACACCGGTGCACTTGTTAGTGTATCCATTCAGTCCTGGGCTGCGGGGCATTCAGAAGTGGCTCTGTGGAGACGTCTGCATAGAGGCAGCTGTCAGAACACGCACACTCGATTGTTCACCAAAACATATGCAGACGCGTCCTTAGCCTGTAGATTTGGATGCACAGAGTTCCCTGTGTTCGCAAGAGACAAGGGAATCGCGTCTGTGCGCACAGAAGCAATAGCGGACCGTTTCCCTCGGAGTGAACGCGAAAGAGCCGTCTATATACTCGCAGACACGCGAACGTGCCTCAATGCGGTCACAGAGGCAGCAGCTTTTGCACAGATGCTCCTGGTGATTCTGGCACTTTCCAGGCACACTCCTGAAAGTCGCGCACACTGCTGTTCACTCGCTAAACGACCTCTTGGGAAACACGTCTCCGGTCGACGGACCGCTCAGATTGCTTCTCGTGTAACTGTGAACTGTGTCAGCGCAGGGAATCCGTCTCTGTTGAGCAGATGTCAATCCTGCCTCGCTTTTGCTTTGTTGCCTCTACCAAGATGATTTCCCGTTTCTCTCTTCACTGGAGCAGGCAGACACAGCCAACGCACATCAAGTGTCAAGAGACACGCTCTGCTGAGCTCAACGCTTGTGCAGATGCACATGTGCGACGAAGTCAACACACGTGCTTGTGGAGAGAAAGAAAGGGACTCCCAGGCGTGTGGAGCGACGGGGGAGAAAGAGCGGGCGCTGAGGAACACAGTTTCAAACAGACTGTCTCCACACAAACAGGCACCTGTCTGCAGGTATCCTAGATCTTGATTCTTGAACTTGAGGAAACACGCGTCTGAGCAAAACTCCCAAACGCTTCCAGGAAAGACACAGGCTCTCCCACAAGCACACAAGTGTTTGCCCTCAGCTATAGATCAGGGACAAGCCTGTGAAGAGCAACCAAAGAGCTCGTCCGTCTTTCCCTCAATAGATGGGAGTAGGCGCGCTTGCGGATGTGTGCGTGTGTGTGGCCACGCGTTTGCTTAGGCATCAGAGTGTGAAAAGGTAGGTGCTTTTCTCTAGCTGCGTGTGCGTGCACGTGGTGCTGGGTGCACATCCCTGGGTGCTCGTGGAAAGGTTTCTGCATGGTTTTCGCTGAGGAATCGTGTGTGTGCACATGGACAAAGAGAAGGCGCAGCAACCAGGTTCCAGCGCCGAAGAAGGCAAAAGGCGAGGTTTCCGGCGCTATCTCCTTCTCTCCCCAGAGCTAGTCGCGCAAAGCAAGCCGCTAAGCCGGCGACCGGCAAGAGAGCTACAACGAAGCATGCCGAACGGAGAAAATAGCAGCAGCTCATCTGTTCACACCTTGTTTCTGCCATGTGCTTGAACGCCAAGACGTTCGCGCTTCTGTGAGATGAAAGACGTCCTTCTGCATATGTGGTTGCTCACACCGGTGCACTTGTTAGTGTATCCATTCAGTCCTGGGCTGCGGGGCATTCAGAAGTGGCTCTGTGGAGACGTCTGCATAGAGGCAGCTGTCAGAACACGCACACTCGATTGTTCACCAAAACATATGCAGACGCGTCCTTAGCCTGTAGATTTGGATGCACAGAGTTCCCTGTGTTCGCAAGAGACAAGGGAATCGCGTCTGTGCGCACAGAAGCAATAGCGGACCGTTTCCCTCGGAGTGAACGCGAAAGAGCCGTCTATATACTCGCAGACACGCGAACGTGCCTCAATGCGGTCACAGAGGCAGCAGCTTTTGCACAGATGCTCCTGGTGATTCTGGCACTTTCCAGGCACACTCCTGAAAGTCGCGCACACTGCTGTTCACTCGCTAAACGACCTCTTGGGAAACACGTCTCCGGTCGACGGACCGCTCAGATTGCTTCTCGTGTAACTGTGAACTGTGTCAGCGCAGGGAATCCGTCTCTGTTGAGCAGATGTCAATCCTGCCTCGCTTTTGCTTTGTTGCCTCTACCAAGATGATTTCCCGTTTCTCTCTTCACTGGAGCAGGCAGACACAGCCAACGCACATCAAGTGTCAAGAGACACGCTCTGCTGAGCTCAACGCTTGTGCAGATGCACATGTGCGACGAAGTCAACACACGTGCTTGTGGAGAGAAAGAAAGGGACTCCCAGGCGTGTGGAGCGACGGGGAGAAAGAGCGGGCGCTGAGGAACACAGTTTCAAACAGACTGTCTCCACACAAACAGGCACCTGTCTGCAGGTATCCTAGATCTTGATTCTTGAACTTGAGGAAACACGCGTCTGAGCAAAACTCCCAAACGCTTCCAGGAAAGACACAGGCTCTCCCACAAGCACACAAGTGTTTGCCCTCAGCTATAGATCAGGGACAAGCCTGTGAAGAGATGCCCTGCTATTCTTTCGCCTTATGGCATCATGTGTTTCGTTCCTCTTGGAGATCGATTGTTAAACGTCTTTCCTAGGGCGACTGTGAAGCATTTGCCAGCGGAGGAGAAGTAGCACGGAGCAGCATTCAGTACTGCCTACGAGTGTCTTTGCTACCCTACTAGCGGAGCTCCAAGAACAGGCACACATCTTCAGGTACCTTCCAAATGTGGATTCCCCTGCAGCCCCGTAGGCGGGCGTGCAGTACGCCAACCGTCAACGGACGTTTTTCCCCTCAAGCCTGTCAGGACGTTGCTCGTCCGTCTTTCCCTCAATAGATGGGAGTAGGCGCGCTTGCGGATGTGTGCGTGTGTGTGGCCACGCGTTTGCTTAGGCATCAGTGTGTGAAAAGGTAGGTGCTTTTCTCTAGCTGCGTGTGCGTGCACGTGGTGCTGGGTGCACATCCCTGGGTGCTCGTGGAAAGGTTTCTGCATGGTTTTCGCTGAGGAATCGTGTGTGTGCACATGGACAAAGAGAAGGCGCAGCAACCAGGTTCCAGCGCCGAAGAAGGCAAAAGGCGAGGTTTCCGGCGCTATCTCCTTCTCTCCCCAGAGCTAGTCGCGCAAAGCAAGCCGCTAAGCCGGCGACCGGCAAGAGAGCTACAACGAAGCATGCCGAACGGAGAAAATAGCAGCAGCTCATCTGTTCACACCTTGTTTCTGCCATGTGCTTGAACGCCAAGACGTTCGCGCTTCTGTGAGATGAAAGACGTCCTTCTGCATATGTGGTTGCTCACACCGGTGCACTTGTTAGTGTATCCATTCAGTCCTGGGCTGCGGGGCATTCAGAAGTGGCTCTGTGGAGACGTCTGCATAGAGGCAGCTGTCAGAACACGCACACTCGATTGTTCACCAAAACATATGCAGACGCGTCCTTAGCCTGTAGATTTGGATGCACAGAGTTCCCTGTGTTCGCAAGAGACAAGGGAATCGCGTCTGTGCGCACAGAAGCAATAGCGGACCGTTTCCCTCGGAGTGAACGCGAAAGAGCCGTCTATATACTCGCAGACACGCGAACGTGCCTCAATGCGGTCACAGAGGCAGCAGCTTTTGCACAGATGCTCCTGGTGATTCTGGCACTTTCCAGGCACACTCCTGAAAGTCGCGCACACTGCTGTTCACTCGCTAAACGACCTCTTGGGAAACACGTCTCCGGTCGACGGACCGCTCAGATTGCTTCTCGTGTAACTGTGAACTGTGTCAGCGCAGGGAATCCGTCTCTGTTGAGCAGATGTCAATCCTGCCTCGCTTTTGCTTTGTTGCCTCTACCAAGATGATTTCCCGTTTCTCTCTTCACTGGAGCAGGCAGACACAGCCAACGCACATCAAGTGTCAAGAGACACGCTCTGCTGAGCTCAACGCTTGTGCAGATGCACATGTGCGACGAAGTCAACACACGTGCTTGTGGAGAGAAAGAAAGGGACTCCCAGGCGTGTGGAGCGACGGGGAGAAAGAGCGGGCGCTGAGGAACACAGTTTCAAACAGACTGTCTCCACACAAACAGGCACCTGTCTGCAGGTATCCTACATCTTGATTCTTGAACTTGAGGAAACACGCGTCTGAGCAAAACTCCCAAACGCTTCCAGGAAAGACACAGGCTCTCCCACAAGCACACAAGTGTTTGCCCTCAGCTATAGATCAGGGACAAGCCTGTGAAGAGATGCCCTGCTATTCTTTCGCCTTATGGCATCATGTGTTTCGTTCCTCTTGGAGATCGATTGTTAAACGTCTTTCCTAGGGCGACTGTGAAGCATTTGCCAGCGGAGGAGAAGTAGCACGGAGCAGCATTCAGTACTGCCTACGAGTGTCTTTGCTACCCTACTAGCGGAGCTCCAAGAACAGGCACACATCTTCAGGTACCTTCCAAATGTGGATTCCCCTGCAGCCCCGTAGGCGGGCGTGCAGTACGCCAACCGTCAACGGACGTTTTTCCCCTCAAGCCTGTCAGGACGTTGCTCGTCCGTCTTTCCCTCAATAGATGGGAGTAGGCGCGCTTGCGGATGTGTGCGTGTGTGTGGCCACGCGTTTGCTTAGGCTTCAGTGTGTGAAAAGGTAGGTGCTTTTCTCTAGCTGCGTGTGCGTGCACGTGGTGCTGGGTGCACATCCCTGGGTGCTCGTGGAAAGGTTTCTGCATGGTTTTCGCTGAGGAATCGTGTGTGTGCACATGGACAAAGAGAAGGCGCAGCAACCAGGTTCCAGCGCCGAAGAAGGCAAAAGGCGAGGTTTCCGGCGCTATCTCCTTCTCTCCCCAGAGCTAGTCGCGCAAAGCAAGCCGCTAAGCCGGCGACCGGCAAGAGAGCTACAACGAAGCATGCCGAACGGAGAAAATAGCAGCAGCTCATCTGTTCACACCTTGTTTCTGCCATGTGCTTGAACGCCAAGACGTTCGCGCTTCTGTGAGATGAAAGACGTCCTTCTGCATATGTGGTTGCTCACACCGGTGCACTTGTTAGTGTATCCATTCAGTCCTGGGCTGCGGGGCATTCAGAAGTGGCTCTGTGGAGACGTCTGCATAGAGGCAGCTGTCAGAACACGCACACTCGATTGTTCACCAAAACATATGCAGACGCGTCCTTAGCCTGTAGATTTGGATGCACAGAGTTCCCTGTGTTCGCAAGAGACAAGGGAATCGCGTCTGTGCGCACAGAAGCAATAGCGGACCGTTTCCCTCGGAGTGAACGCGAAAGAGCCGTCTATATACTCGCAGACACGCGAACGTGCCTCAATGCGGTCACAGAGGCAGCAGCTTTTGCACAGATGCTCCTGGTGATTCTGGCACTTTCCAGGCACACTCCTGAAAGTCGCGCACACTGCTGTTCACTCGCTAAACGACCTCTTGGGAAACACGTCTCCGGTCGACGGACCGCTCAGATTGCTTCTCGTGTAACTGTGAACTGTGTCAGCGCAGGGAATCCGTCTCTGTTGAGCAGATGTCAATCCTGCCTCGCTTTTGCTTTGTTGCCTCTACCAAGATGATTTCCCGTTTCTCTCTTCACTGGAGCACGCAGACACAGCCAACGCACATCAAGTGTCAAGAGACACGCTCTGCTGAGCTCAACGCTTGTGCAGATGCACATGTGCGACGAAGTCAACACACGTGCTTGTGGAGAGAAAGAAAGGGACTCCCAGGCGTGTGGAGCGACGGGGAGAAAGAGCGGGCGCTGAGGAACACAGTTTCAAACAGACTGTCTCCACACAAACAGGCACCTGTCTGCAGGTATCCTACATCTTGATTCTTGAACTTGAGGAAACACGCGTCTGAGCAAAACTCCCAAACGCTTCCAGGAAAGACACAGGCTCTCCCACAAGCACACAAGTGTTTGCCCTCAGCTATAGATCAGGGACAAGCCTGTGAAGAGCAACCAAAGAGCTCGTCCGTCTTTCCCTCAATAGATGGGAGTAGGCGCGCTTGCGGATGTGTGCGTGTGTGTGGCCACGCGTTTGCTTAGGCATCAGTGTGTGAAAAGGTAGGTGCTTTTCTCTAGCTGCGTGTGCGTGCACGTGGTGCTGGGTGCACATCCCTGGGTGCTCGTGGAAAGGTTTCTGCATGGTTTTCGCTGAGGAATCGTGTGTGTGCACATGGACAAAGAGAAGGCGCAGCAACCAGGTTCCAGCGCCGAAGAAGGCAAAAGGCGAGGTTTCCGGCGCTATCTCCTTCTCTCCCCAGAGCTAGTCGCGCAAAGCAAGCCGCTAAGCCGGCGACCGGCAAGAGAGCTACAACGAAGCATGCCGAACGGAGAAAATAGCAGCAGCTCATCTGTTCACACCTTGTTTCTGCCATGTGCTTGAACGCCAAGACGTTCGCGCTTCTGTGAGATGAAAGACGTCCTTCTGCATATGTGGTTGCTCACACCGGTGCACTTGTTAGTGTATCCATTCAGTCCTGGGCTGCGGGGCATTCAGAAGTGGCTCTGTGGAGACGTCTGCATAGAGGCAGCTGTCAGAACACGCACACTCGATTGTTCACCAAAACATATGCAGACGCGTCCTTAGCCTGTAGATTTGGATGCACAGAGTTCCCTGTGTTCGCAAGAGACAAGGGAATCGCGTCTGTGCGCACAGAAGCAATAGCGGACCGTTTCCCTCGGAGTGAACGCGAAAGAGCCGTCTATATACTCGCAGACACGCGAACGTGCCTCAATGCGGTCACAGAGGCAGCAGCTTTTGCACAGATGCTCCTGGTGATTCTGGCACTTTCCAGGCACACTCCTGAAAGTCGCGCACACTGCTGTTCACTCGCTAAACGACCTCTTGGGAAACACGTCTCCGGTCGACGGACCGCTCAGATTGCTTCTCGTGTAACTGTGAACTGTGTCAGCGCAGGGAATCCGTCTCTGTTGAGCAGATGTCAATCCTGCCTCGCTTTTGCTTTGTTGCCTCTACCAAGATGATTTCCCGTTTCTCTCTTCACTGGAGCAGGCAGACACAGCCAACGCACATCAAGTGTCAAGAGACACGCTCTGCTGAGCTCAACGCTTGTGCAGATGCACATGTGCGACGAAGTCAACACACGTGCTTGTGGAGAGAAAGAAAGGGACTCCCAGGCGTGTGGAGCGACGGGGAGAAAGAGCGGGCGCTGAGGAACACAGTTTCAAACAGACTGTCTCCACACAAACAGGCACCTGTCTGCAGGTATCCTACATCTTGATTCTTGAACTTGAGGAAACACGCGTCTGAGCAAAACTCCCAAACGCTTCCAGGAAAGACACAGGCTCTCCCACAAGCACACAAGTGTTTGCCCTCAGCTATAGATCAGGGACAAGCCTGTGAAGAGATGCCCTGCTATTCTTTCGCCTTATGGCATCATGTGTTTCGTTCCTCTTGGAGATCGATTGTTAAACGTCTTTCCTAGGGCGACTGTGAAGCATTTGCCAGCGGAGGAGAAGTAGCACGGAGCAGCATTCAGTACTGCCTACGAGTGTCTTTGCTACCCTACTAGCGGAGCTCCAAGAACAGGCACACATCTTCAGGTACCTTCCAAATGTGGATTCCCCTGCAGCCCCGTAGGCGGGCGTGCAGTACGCCAACCGTCAACGGACGTTTTTCCCCTCAAGCCTGTCAGGACGTTGCTCGTCCGTCTTTCCCTCAATAGATGGGAGTAGGCGCGCTTGCGGATGTGTGCGTGTGTGTGGCCACGCGTTTGCTTAGGCTTCAGTGTGTGAAAAGGTAGGTGCTTTTCTCTAGCTGCGTGTGCGTGCACGTGGTGCTGGGTGCACATCCCTGGGTGCTCGTGGAAAGGTTTCTGCATGGTTTTCGCTGAGGAATCGTGTGTGTGCACATGGACAAAGAGAAGGCGCAGCAACCAGGTTCCAGCGCCGAAGAAGGCAAAAGGCGAGGTTTCCGGCGCTATCTCCTTCTCTCCCCAGAGCTAGTCGCGCAAAGCAAGCCGCTAAGCCGGCGACCGGCAAGAGAGCTACAACGAAGCATGCCGAACGGAGAAAATAGCAGCAGCTCATCTGTTCACACCTTGTTTCTGCCATGTGCTTGAACGCCAAGACGTTCGCGCTTCTGTGAGATGAAAGACGTCCTTCTGCATATGTGGTTGCTCACACCGGTGCACTTGTTAGTGTATCCATTCAGTCCTGGGCTGCGGGGCATTCAGAAGTGGCTCTGTGGAGACGTCTGCATAGAGGCAGCTGTCAGAACACGCACACTCGATTGTTCACCAAAACATATGCAGACGCGTCCTTAGCCTGTAGATTTGGATGCACAGAGTTCCCTGTGTTCGCAAGAGACAAGGGAATCGCGTCTGTGCGCACAGAAGCAATAGCGGACCGTTTCCCTCGGAGTGAACGCGAAAGAGCCGTCTATATACTCGCAGACACGCGAACGTGCCTCAATGCGGTCACAGAGGCAGCAGCTTTTGCACAGATGCTCCTGGTGATTCTGGCACTTTCCAGGCACACTCCTGAAAGTCGCGCACACTGCTGTTCACTCGCTAAACGACCTCTTGGGAAACACGTCTCCGGTCGACGGACCGCTCAGATTGCTTCTCGTGTAACTGTGAACTGTGTCAGCGCAGGGAATCCGTCTCTGTTGAGCAGATGTCAATCCTGCCTCGCTTTTGCTTTGTTGCCTCTACCAAGATGATTTCCCGTTTCTCTCTTCACTGGAGCAGGCAGACACAGCCAACGCACATCAAGTGTCAAGAGACACGCTCTGCTGAGCTCAACGCTTGTGCAGATGCACATGTGCGACGAAGTCAACACACGTGCTTGTGGAGAGAAAGAAAGGGACTCCCAGGCGTGTGGAGCGACGGGGAGAAAGAGCGGGCGCTGAGGAACACAGTTTCAAACAGACTGTCTCCACACAAACAGGCACCTGTCTGCAGGTATCCTAGATCTTGATTCTTGAACTTGAGGAAACACGCGTCTGAGCAAAACTCCCAAACGCTTCCAGGAAAGACACAGGCTCTCCCACAAGCACACAAGTGTTTGCCCTCAGCTATAGATCAGGGACAAGCCTGTGAAGAGCAACCAAAGAGCTCGTCCGTCTTTCCCTCAATAGATGGGAGTAGGCGCGCTTGCGGATGTGTGCGTGTGTGTGGCCACGCGTTTGCTTAGGCATCAGTGTGTGAAAAGGTAGGTGCTTTTCTCTAGCTGCGTGTGCGTGCACGTGGTGCTGGGTGCACATCCCTGGGTGCTCGTGGAAAGGTTTCTGCATGGTTTTCGCTGAGGAATCGTGTGTGTGCACATGGACAAAGAGAAGGCGCAGCAACCAGGTTCCAGCGCCGAAGAAGGCAAAAGGCGAGGTTTCCGGCGCTATCTCCTTCTCTCCCCAGAGCTAGTCGCGCAAAGCAAGCCGCTAAGCCGGCGACCGGCAAGAGAGCTACAACGAAGCATGCCGAACGGAGAAAATAGCAGCAGCTCATCTGTTCACACCTTGTTTCTGCCATGTGCTTGAACGCCAAGACGTTCGCGCTTCTGTGAGATGAAAGACGTCCTTCTGCATATGTGGTTGCTCACACCGGTGCACTTGTTAGTGTATCCATTCAGTCCTGGGCTGCGGGGCATTCAGAAGTGGCTCTGTGGAGACGTCTGCATAGAGGCAGCTGTCAGAACACGCACACTCGATTGTTCACCAAAACATATGCAGACGCGTCCTTAGCCTGTAGATTTGGATGCACAGAGTTCCCTGTGTTCGCAAGAGACAAGGGAATCGCGTCTGTGCGCACAGAAGCAATAGCGGACCGTTTCCCTCGGAGTGAACGCGAAAGAGCCGTCTATATACTCGCAGACACGCGAACGTGCCTCAATGCGGTCACAGAGGCAGCAGCTTTTGCACAGATGCTCCTGGTGATTCTGGCACTTTCCAGGCACACTCCTGAAAGTCGCGCACACTGCTGTTCACTCGCTAAACGACCTCTTGGGAAACACGTCTCCGGTCGACGGACCGCTCAGATTGCTTCTCGTGTAACTGTGAACTGTGTCAGCGCAGGGAATCCGTCTCTGTTGAGCAGATGTCAATCCTGCCTCGCTTTTGCTTTGTTGCCTCTACCAAGATGATTTCCCGTTTCTCTCTTCACTGGAGCAGGCAGACACAGCCAACGCACATCAAGTGTCAAGAGACACGCTCTGCTGAGCTCAACGCTTGTGCAGATGCACATGTGCGACGAAGTCAACACACGTGCTTGTGGAGAGAAAGAAAGGGACTCCCAGGCGTGTGGAGCGACGGGGAGAAAGAGCGGGCGCTGAGGAACACAGTTTCAAACAGACTGTCTCCACACAAACAGGCACCTGTCTGCAGGTATCCTACATCTTGATTCTTGAACTTGAGGAAACACGCGTCTGAGCAAAACTCCCAAACGCTTCCAGGAAAGACACAGGCTCTCCCACAAGCACACAAGTGTTTGCCCTCAGCTATAGATCAGGGACAAGCCTGTGAAGAGATGCCCTGCTATTCTTTCGCCTTATGGCATCATGTGTTTCGTTCCTCTTGGAGATCGATTGTTAAACGTCTTTCCTAGGGCGACTGTGAAGCATTTGCCAGCGGAGGAGAAGTAGCACGGAGCAGCATTCAGTACTGCCTACGAGTGTCTTTGCTACCCTACTAGCGGAGCTCCAAGAACAGGCACACATCTTCAGGTACCTTCCAAATGTGGATTCCCCTGCAGCCCCGTAGGCGGGCGTGCAGTACGCCAACCGTCAACGGACGTTTTTCCCCTCAAGCCTGTCAGGACGTTGCTCGTCCGTCTTTCCCTCAATAGATGGGAGTAGGCGCGCTTGCGGATGTGTGCGTGTGTGTGGCCACGCGTTTGCTTAGGCTTCAGTGTGTGAAAAGGTAGGTGCTTTTCTCTAGCTGCGTGTGCGTGCACGTGGTGCTGGGTGCACATCCCTGGGTGCTCGTGGAAAGGTTTCTGCATGGTTTTCGCTGAGGAATCGTGTGTGTGCACATGGACAAAGAGAAGGCGCAGCAACCAGGTTCCAGCGCCGAAGAAGGCAAAAGGCGAGGTTTCCGGCGCTATCTCCTTCTCTCCCCAGAGCTAGTCGCGCAAAGCAAGCCGCTAAGCCGGCGACCGGCAAGAGAGCTACAACGAAGCATGCCGAACGGAGAAAATAGCAGCAGCTCATCTGTTCACACCTTGTTTCTGCCATGTGCTTGAACGCCAAGACGTTCGCGCTTCTGTGAGATGAAAGACGTCCTTCTGCATATGTGGTTGCTCACACCGGTGCACTTGTTAGTGTATCCATTCAGTCCTGGGCTGCGGGGCATTCAGAAGTGGCTCTGTGGAGACGTCTGCATAGAGGCAGCTGTCAGAACACGCACACTCGATTGTTCACCAAAACATATGCAGACGCGTCCTTAGCCTGTAGATTTGGATGCACAGAGTTCCCTGTGTTCGCAAGAGACAAGGGAATCGCGTCTGTGCGCACAGAAGCAATAGCGGACCGTTTCCCTCGGAGTGAACGCGAAAGAGCCGTCTATATACTCGCAGACACGCGAACGTGCCTCAATGCGGTCACAGAGGCAGCAGCTTTTGCACAGATGCTCCTGGTGATTCTGGCACTTTCCAGGCACACTCCTGAAAGTCGCGCACACTGCTGTTCACTCGCTAAACGACCTCTTGGGAAACACGTCTCCGGTCGACGGACCGCTCAGATTGCTTCTCGTGTAACTGTGAACTGTGTCAGCGCAGGGAATCCGTCTCTGTTGAGCAGATGTCAATCCTGCCTCGCTTTTGCTTTGTTGCCTCTACCAAGATGATTTCCCGTTTCTCTCTTCACTGGAGCAGGCAGACACAGCCAACGCACATCAAGTGTCAAGAGACACGCTCTGCTGAGCTCAACGCTTGTGCAGATGCACATGTGCGACGAAGTCAACACACGTGCTTGTGGAGAGAAAGAAAGGGACTCCCAGGCGTGTGGAGCGACGGGGAGAAAGAGCGGGCGCTGAGGAACACAGTTTCAAACAGACTGTCTCCACACAAACAGGCACCTGTCTGCAGGTATCCTAGATCTTGATTCTTGAACTTGAGGAAACACGCGTCTGAGCAAAACTCCCAAACGCTTCCAGGAAAGACACAGGCTCTCCCACAAGCACACAAGTGTTTGCCCTCAGCTATAGATCAGGGACAAGCCTGTGAAGAGCAACCAAAGAGCTCGTCCGTCTTTCCCTCAATAGATGGGAGTAGGCGCGCTTGCGGATGTGTGCGTGTGTGTGGCCACGCGTTTGCTTAGGCATCAGTGTGTGAAAAGGTAGGTGCTTTTCTCTAGCTGCGTGTGCGTGCACGTGGTGCTGGGTGCACATCCCTGGGTGCTCGTGGAAAGGTTTCTGCATGGTTTTCGCTGA